>NC_062526.1:11511501-11814001 GCF_022655615.1 Tachysurus fulvidraco
CTGTTTGATAGGTGTTTGGTGTGATCCCAGTTCAATCACCTCAATTGCCTCTTTTACAGTAGTTGCCAAAATCCTGTGCAGCTAATGTCCTGACATTATAGTCACAATGAAAGATTCTCACTTGTTGAACAAATCATAGCATGGGAATAGGAACAGTTTAAAGAGAATACCAGAAGAATATCAATTCAAAATCTTTATGTTGTTTAAGTTTTAGATGCTTGTTGTTCAGTCCAGCTTTTCACATGGGCTTTGTTGTTGCTTTTACTGAAATAAAGACATTCACCAATTTTGAACAAGTTCTAAGATGATATTTTCCCCTTACAAGTGGCAATGCTACCTGCTGCACCACTGTGCCATCCCTGAGCGATTACTACAAACCAGAAAATCTACCAGTGTCTGAGAAGGAAAACAATGAAACGGGTTTCTGGAGGTTTCTCACTGGTAATAAAAGAAAAAGAAAGTTTTTTAATTAAAATACTCTATGCAGAGTGTTATGGGTACGACAATACATTGTTATATACGTATTTGATGCAATAAGAAATGATACAGTATGTTATGATGCAGTGGTGTCAAGATATGATACATTTTTTATATTTTGACTTTTTTACATTCTTAGAATACAGAAAACATAAGGATTATATGAAAATGTTTTTAGTTTTCCATTTCATTTACTTTTCATTCTCAATTGATCAAAATACAACTTAACTCTCTGCAGCATTTAACAAAACAAAAGCTGAGCATTAAATGTGGCGAAAAATATAACAGATTAATTTATAGCATTAGCTCTCTGGCTTTCAGTAATGTGTAAGGTTGTTGGGTCTCAGCAAAATGTCCACACAAAACATGTCAAAATACTTCGAATTCATCCCTGGTGGATTAAATTCATCCCGAATTCAATCCAACCCCATTTTCCAGGTGTAATTCCACTCGACTACAAACTGTTGTAGAAAGGACATTATTTACTGTCCATTGGCACCTAAATGAAGACGAGTTCCCTTCTGAGCCTCTCAAGGTTTCTTCCTCATATCATCTCAGGGAGTTTTTCCTTGCCACCCTCGCCTCAGGCTTGCTCATCATGGATAGATGTTAAATAGTAACTTTAACTTTTATTCTGTTTCTATACTTCTCTAAATCTGCTTTGAGACATAATCTTTGATGTTAGTTATTTAACCTGGACAGAAGTAGGCCACAATGTTTTTAAAGCAGCAACAGAGAGAGAGAGAGAGAGAGAGTCTCTGTGTTTGTGTCTACATTATGTTGGTTCTCATTCATCAATATTAGCACTGACTAGCATGCTAGTATGCTAGTGTTTTGGCTCATTAAACCCCTGTGCTTAGGAGAAGCGTGTTTTTTAACAAGCGACCCTCCCCCATCTCTCCTGTTTTAATATGAACAGGAAGGTATTCGTACAGAGGGAATATGGATTTAACGTATTTTATGATGAATAGCCTGTATTACTATGCACTCTATTGAATGTATTATTCAACATGCAGCTGTATTGAATCAAGTGCCTCATACTTGATCCATACTGTTACACTCCAAGTGACTATATGGTGTAATTAAAATATATAACTGTATAACTGTTTCATACTAACAATTCAGAAATTATTATATTTTTAGATGTTGTGAGTTTTCAACACTTGAGCAATATATTGAAAAATAATTGCATTATTTAGGTTTTGCATAATGTTTAATCCCACTATCATATCAGAATTTAGTAATAAAGAAAAAATAGGCAAATTCTATGGATTCAGCCCTTAAATGAATTAATAACAATGTCTACTATAGAATTTTTAAACTATACAACTGACTATAGAAACTGACTATAGAATTTCTGAAATATATATAAAAACAGCCTTTATTCTCATATCAGATTATTTCATGAAATCCACCATCACTGACAATCATCCAATCTACAGATTCACTGGATAGCTAGAATACTGATGTTTTTCTTTAATCATAGTTGGAGAATCAGTGGAGAAAGCCAATGATGACTAATCAATTCTTTTTCTGATAATGATCTGTGGTATATAGTCACATAAAGCAGAGGCCTCAAACACATATTAAGTAAGTTCACTCAGGAATATAGGTCACTAAGAGGATGTGTGGATCCTCTCACAGCAGATAAACATCTCACTTCCTCTCCATGGACAATCTCCATTCTTCACTCAGCCAGCCTCAAATACCACCTCACTGTGACTTTACCACCTCTTTAATCTGTATGCAAATTACGGTTTAAATGCCCTTTAGGTCATTATCAATGAGCATGTTTCATGGATACTGGACAACCACACTTCAAGATAATGACTTGCTGCTAAATCAGTATGAATGAAGTCATCTGAATGAAGAACAGCAGATGAGTGTATAAGAACTAAAACAAGCTTAAAGAAAAATGGGTTAAATGACGGTTATTACCATAAAGTGACCAACAATCATTTCTATATATAGATTTATTTTCTAATATCTAAATTTGACTCATCTTGAATACAATTCAGTTTAGGAATACCAATCATTTGCTTGAATGGAAAACACATTTACATTTACATTAATTGGCAGACATCTTCATACAGAGTGACTTACAGTAGTGTTTTAAAGACTTTAACAATAAGTACGTCCTCTTTCTGGCTTACTAGTTCATGGTACATGTACAGCCAGTTTAAAACCCTTTTGGGGAGTGTGATGGCAGAGCATCTCACCAAAAGTCCACTCTTCGCCCTAGAAAGTCCGCTGTTAGGAGAAGACAACGGAGGTGCAGAACCATGGCCAGCATTGCTGACAACAACACCAGATCCTTCAGCACCAAAGTCAGCTCCTCTGGGTCGGAGCATAAAGCTTGGCGGCAAAACTCCCGGCAAAATGCAATAGGCCAATCTGGAGACCCGCTCCTGGTCTCCTACTGGTCTGTGATTGCCACAGCGGTTCTCCTGCGAGAGCCAGGTTCAGCAGCTAGAGGAAGGTAAAGGCTCTCACCACATGGGTGGAACTAACGTGCTGACTCCCTTGGCTATTCTTTTTTTCCTCCAGCTGAACCATGCTTCAACTGCATGCTGATCCTGCGCCATGCTCCTGGTACCGCCAACTTCATATCACCGCTACTGCCTGGACTCCCTACAACCCCTCGGCTGTGGACCCCCTGGATCTCTCTCACTGAGGCCTAAATCCTCACCGCAATTTGGTACGATAAGATTGCTGCACCTTTTCTGCCCCCTAAGTTTTTTCTGTTTTTGCACCCTAATCTCCAACTCTGTGCTGTGCTTCTATGTCCACCCTAATAGAGTGCCCCTATAACGCAGGCATTGGACACAGAAGAGGCCCCTAGTTTTAGGGACTAGCAAGTCCTGCAGCACCTGCTAGAGTCTAGACTCCATCAACATACGGTTACGTAGGAGCTGGCCAAAAGTGTTAAAAGTGCCACCCAGGAACTGCTTGAACTACTTGAGGCTTACAGGCAGCTTCAATCCTTCTCCCCAATCCCGGCTGCAATGCTCAATGCCAACTCACTAAGTTAATGGTGGAAGACAATGTGGAGGCATTTCTGGTCACATTCGAGTGCAATGTGCACTAGGAGGTCCTGAGAAGGCACAGGACAATGACCTGTTGAATCAGGGAATTCTCATCCGCTGTGGCCAATATCCCATAAATGCACTATGGGCAATGGGCAATCCGTAGATGGATTAGCTTTAGTGGATCGCAAGGCAGTGGCTCCAGTATGACCAGCTGACCACCAAGAAAGAGAGTGGTAATGGATCAATTCCTCCAGACCCTGCCCAGTGGAGGAGCAGAAAGCCATCGAGCTAAAAGGAGTTCCTAAACACCCTGGAATGCGCCATGACAACTGTGGAGATCGGCTGGGACAAACAGAAGGAATGGGCTTAATCTTCACTGCCCCCAGTTCACTCTGGGACTGCTGGACTTGTCTCAGGAGGCATGGAAGGAACAAACCTCCCCGTTTTGATCCATCATCGATATTGTCCAGGATATACAGGCAGGAATTCATCCTGTTGGGAGTATCGTGAGGGAGCACTTGGAAGGAGCACAGCATGCCTACAATGTGCCTACAACTGGCCAGCCCAGCCAAGAGAGTTCTGGCCAATAGACCAAGTAATATTACTCGTCCCCAATGCCATCTGCAAATTCCTGGTAAAGTGGCTTACAGGAGGTATGAAAAAACACAAGACATATATGTTTAGGAAGTTAAGTACTTCAAGTAGCTCTATGACTTTATTTGTCATTTGAAGACACCCACTGACCTACAGTAACTGTTTGGACATCTAGGGGAAGTTCATTCCATCACCAAGGTTGCAGAGCAGAGAGGAGCCTTGCTGCATGCTCTCTCTGTTATCTGACACATGATGAGTCCAACTACGTTGTGATGGGTTGTGAGGGTTGTGATAAGTGCTTTAAGCTAGCCTTGTCTGGAGTTAAGCCAGTGAGCTTGAGTAGGTCTGAGAGGTTTTAAAACCTAATTAAACTTACATTCTAACAAAAGTTTGCTTATGAACACCACAGATGCTTACAAACACCTTCAATATATCTTGGTAAACTCTGCTCACAATGTATTACTTTTAATAAATAAGAGAATTCATTACCCTTACTAACATAATATATGAAGATGAAGATTATTCCATCAAAACACTGTAGATTTCTGTTAATAAAGAATAGATAGGTAAAAAATAAATCAGCTTAATAATCAAAAATGCAAATTTTGATATAATATCTTACAGGGTCCTTCAGAATGCTACAGAAATTATTTTAGTGTAATACTGATAATTGGTTCATATTCCTTAGAGACAAATTCTCCAGAACAGCCTGCAGCACTTGGAAATGCCCAGCAGTGCACTGCAGTATGACTTTAAACCCTCACATCAGTTAATATGATGCATTATGCATTAAGCATTATGTTGCTTTTAGTGAACTGAGCCCACATTATGTACGCTGTAGTGAACAAGTCTTGTTTACCATGATGCAGAGTAAAACTGTAATTGCTCTTTATGCTATGAATTGATGATATATATGTATATTAAAGATCACTTTCAAGGTATCACTGCCACAAACCACAAACATTTTTTGGCATCTGATGAACTTTGATAAAAGGCTGTGTCATAAATCAGCTTTAAAAGCAATTTCCACCTTTCACTCCTCACAGCCAGAGGGAATCTATTCAGCATGATTAAGGGAATATTCCAGTAATTTTCAATCAAATCTATATCTAGTGCTTCTGCAATGCTTCAGTTTGGTTTTATTGCTCTGAGAAAAAATGGAGCCCGTTGGCATGTAACTCACTTATAATAGAAGTTTAAGGGCACATGGATTATTGTAGAATGATTTTTATGAATTTCTTTGTAAAAATGAAATAGTACTAATACTACTTTTATAAATAATACTTTTTCAGAAGGAAAATGCTTTGGTTTCAAGTTAGAACTTGAATAAAATTACATAAGATCAGCTTTGGTTAGTTACACATCCTTTCAAAAAGACCTTTACTGATAAGACCTTTACTTTAATTTTGTACTGTTTTCATTTATTAAATTATATATTTAAATTGACAGAAATTCTCTGCATTAGACTTACGTCATAGGTTAGTTTTAAATAAACAGGTGTGACATGGTTGAGCACTGGCTACAGATGGAGAGGAAGTGTGTTGAACCAACAAGTAATGAATAAGAATTGTCTCCTGTGTTTTACTACCACCAGTCTACTTATGGGTGTTACTTTGAGACAGAGAGAGAGAGAGAGAGAGAGAGAGAGAGAGAGAGAGAGAGAGAGAGAGAGAGAGAGAGAGTGAGTGTGAGAGAGAGAGAGAGAGAGAGAGAGAGAGAGTGAGAGAGAGAGAGAGTGAGTGTGAGAGAGAGAGAGAGAGAGAGAGAGAGAGAGAGAGAGAGAGAGAGAGAGAGAGAGAGTGAGAGAGAGAGAGAGTGAGTGTGTGAGAGAGAGAGAGAGAGAGAGAGAGAGAGAGAGAGAGAGAGAGAGAGAGAGAGAGAGAGAGAGAGAGAGAGAGAGAGAGAGAGAGAGCTATAAGTCATAGCTGGCTAATCACATACACAGATGCACAAGAGCATGATTTTAACCTTGTATGAGGTGAAAGCCCTGAGCTAGTGATGGCTCCTTTTGGTTTGCATTTCTGTTATTTGTTTTTGAAAGTGCAATGTGTATCGGTGCTGAGAAATATAAATAAGTCTGGATTCCCTCCACTGGTAACAGACTAGCCCAGGCTTTGTCCCCCTTTAAGCTGGTAGAGAGAGACCGAGCAGGGAGACATTAGTCAAGTGGGAAAGGAGGGGAAAAACAATGGAGCCAACGCAGGGTCCAAGGTGGTCAGGTCCAAATCCACTTTTTCTTTTGGGAATGGAGCAATGAGCTGCCCCAAGATCACTAGCTCAGTGATCTGTTCCAAGTCCCACTCCTCGCCCACTATCAAAAGGAGTCCTTCATCTGATGTGCGTGCAAGTGCTCAACCATGGTGAACTGCAGTGACTGAAGCATTGCTAGTGTTCCTCTAGTGTCTGGCTAACACACTGCAGAACCTCCCTCTTGGTGCTTGAATACTCCAGCTGTGTCCTTGTTAGCAGCTGCTGGAGACCAAGCTGTGCTTACCTAATAGCCAGGGGAGGAGACAGACTATTCATCGTTAGGCAGCACACCTGAAAAGCTCAATTATGGCCTCACAACCATCAGTGGAGGCCAGCTTATTGTGGCATGGAGATGTGATGGGCTACAGCAGCTTTTGAAATGCCTGCCAGCTCTCAACTTGCTCCTGAGCAAGAGCTTCAAAACGTAACTTCTGCTCCCTGCACCTCCTCCACCTCCTGGTACTGTACCTCCTGTTGGTACAGAGCACAACTCTGGAGGCAAACAATTTCAGCAGTACCCCAGGGTCACTTCAATTGCATCAAAGCTTTTTAGCCACTTTTATGAACTAAGCAGAACTAATCTAACAGAAATGCACCCCAAATAAATGTGTTGATATATTTTGTTTGTGGTAGTTCTGGACTATTCCTTTAAAACCACAAGTACCAAGTACATAGCTAGGCTAAGGCTCTGCTAATCACTGAAGCGGTGGAATTTATGTTCAAATCCAAGCTGAGATCTGTAGTTAAGGAATTTAGAAACGCAGGCGGCTCATTTCTTTAAAAATAAATAAATAAAATAAAATAAAATACACCTTCACTGTCCCTATCTCCACTGTAGCATGATTATGTACCACATGAGTGACAAATTAATTGCATACTATACCTCTTTCATGCTTCACTCTCAGTAGCAATAATAACCTTGAAAATGCCACAATTGTGGGGGGTAGGACATGTACAGGTAGGTCTGTTTTTTATTAACTACCATAAAGGTTATGAAGTATCAATAAAGTATTGATTTTTACATCAAATGTATCATATTGAGTTATGTACTGACATTTGCTCAACAGTGAGTAATAATAAATTGCTGGTCCTAAACAAATAATGACAATTGATTTCTATCCCCATGGTGACTAAACTAATCCTCAGGGATGGCTAATTCCCTAGTAAAACATAATGGGACTTGAAGAGTTTAATAGCCAAAGCAATTTTCCATATTGCAATGTGCTGCATCTCAGCAAGACAGCAGATTTCCAGCAGCGGAGAAAAAGATTTACACTCTTCTAAGCTAATATCACACAACCTGTTGATTTTCTATTTCCTAAAGCCAAAATCCAACTAAGCATAATGAATATGTAAATAACAGAACGTCAAATAGAAGGCCATTAAATATATGTTAAATACTGTATGTATAGTTAGAGAGAAAGAGAGAGAGAGAGAGAGAGAGAGAGAGAGAGAGAGAGAGAGAGAGAGAGAGAGAGAGAGAGAGAAATAGTGTGCACTAGTTTGAATTTATTATTCATTCTTACACAAGGACTTAATGTATACAGTAGATGCACCGTATAAACAGATTCAAAAACCTTTCTGTTATTATATGTTTATTTTCTCATTTTAGAGAAAGAGCCACAGCCTTTAGTTTTCCAACACGGACACAGACATCATCGCATTTCCTTTGTTTCTTGACTATCTACAGTCAGGAAAAGCTTGGTGCGAGAGGGAGTTTATAACTGCTGTAATGTAAGTGATAACAGGATCTTGTTTGAAACTATATTAAATGTAACTATAAATGAATACAAAAAACAGCATGTCCATCTTTAATATGTGTCAGGCCATATCACACACTTCACCAAACTATTGATAATTTTCCTATACCAACATGTTCTATTGTGTTTTACTCAGACTTCAATGAGGTTCACAACCTTCACAAGGAGAAAAATACTGAATTTGACAGGACGGAATGAGGAAATAAATGCTATTCTAGCAAGCGCCATATTATAGTTAAATGATATATTATGTATATTATAACCTTTACACCTCCCCCTTTAAAATCCACAGAACAGTTTATCATAAAGAGCATTATGAATTGGCTGCTAATCAATCAATCTTTAATAGCATTATGTGTAATTTTACGAAACAGGAAATCATCTCACAACATAATCAACCAGTTGTAAAAGGTCACACACTGCACGTAACACATATGTATGCTATAATGGGTCACTGTAAACATCTACCTCTGCTTTAAGTCTCTCAATCTCTGTGTCTTGGTCCTCCAACTGGGTGCGTAACTGATTGGCTGCCACCTTTTCTGTCTCCACAATCTGCACCAGGTGAATGTATTTCTGCATGAGCACTTCACGCTCGATGATAATGTCCGAATAGCTGGGAATAGCCAAGAAAGAGAGTGCTAGTCACATTAATCACATAGATGAACTACTATAAAAATTACCCAGCCGAAGTCTCTTAAAGAAGCCATTTGTTAAAAAAATACAGTGTTCTTCTTTAAGGCACTTCAGTCCATTTTATCTGCAGTCACATTTTTGTTTAAATTACATACAAGATGCCTTTAAAGAGCAATTCCAGTGAATTTTAAAATGCTATTATTAAGATTAATTATTATAAAAACAATATCCCATACTAGCATATTTTTACAAAAAAAATGTAAACTCAATTTAAGTTGTTGTAGAAGACAAATATATTAAAATGTAAGTAACAGTGACCACATATTTATAATAGAATTCAGATCATTTTCTTGCAAACATTTCATACACTTTAACAAGTAATAATCTTTAAAGACAGCTGTAACCTCATAGTTTAAATTGGGCTGGCACAAGTGCCCCATGATGATGTCATCTCAGCCTGGAGTAAGTTTAATAAATCTCCACACGGTCAAAACAAATTGTGCTCGTCAATCCCCCAGCAGTGAGAGATCACAGAAATTAGACCTTGTAAACGTATAGCTGAAGCCTGGTTACAGTGAGGGGTTTACTGATTTCAGAAAATTCTGCATTGTGAAACTGTCTTGTAAAACTCACAAATTCATTATGACTGTTCTCTATACAACTTTTTTATCTGACACCAAATGGAGAAATATAATATTTATTTAGTCCACTTTCAGCTCACACTGCCCCTGACTAATTCGATCACTGGAGGCCAGAGCTATTAGGAAATAAATACACTGGTAACACTTTACAATATACAGTAAGTGAATAATCATGCACTTGTACATGAATTAATACTTATTAATGCTAACCTTAATTACAACATATACTTTTTAAATACAAATATTCAGTCATCCTGAAATCTAGCCTGATATCCATTGTGTTAGCTTCATTTTTTTTTTTTTTTACTGTGCACTCACTATTAACTAACTGTGCTGCACTAACAGTCAAAATTCTCAACAGAGTAAAGAGAATACTATAAGCCCATGGGTCAGATGAACACATGGGATAGTCCCAATACTCTGAGACACATCTGCTCACAAGTAACCCATTAATCCATGTCATTCCAGCAGACCTCACTAGTGACGCAAGCCAAATCTAAATGCCACAGCCTCAGTTGTATACAAAGTGTCTACTAGGCTGCCAAAGTCTGAGTGCCTCAGATTCCAGATGGTGTTTGTTTTTTTGCTGGCATCATCATCACTCTATACCTCATGTCTGTCTTTCACTTTGGGACTGATCAAATTTAAAAACAAAGAGACAAAAATATCCCCCTATGATGCTCTAGCTACCCGAGGGGGACACCTGCAATAATAAGAAGTCTTCTGTATTCTTAATTACTTTGGCAGGAATGCTTTCTCAAGAGTCTGAGAGAGAAAAGAACAACTGTTTTGTCAAGCTCAGTGCTGTTAATCAGTTGCTAGTTCTGATTTCCAGTGAAAGTGCAGAATACAGCTTGACTTTCTACTCACTGATCTGTCCCGACAAATTTTCTTCCCTGAACCTCAGTCAAAAAACACACTGCTGTCATTTTATCTACATGTTATCCACTAGCACACAATTGTTTCTAGCTTACCTGGCTTGTTGGATGGACTCCACCCATTCATCACACTCTGCTTCCTCTTCAGATCGGAGCTCCAGAGGCTTCTGCCCATCATGGCCAAACACAATGAGGAAATAGTGCTGTGGATAGACACACAATCACAACACAAGTATTGTTCAAGGAACAGTATATGTTTTTCAATCAGTTTCATCTGGAAAAAAAAGAATTTTGCCAATTTATCATCATCTCTTTAGGCACACCACCTACTCAGCACTATAACATATGGATAACACGGTGAACTGCAGTTTCAAACATGAGTCTGAGCTTGAAATCCATTTCATCTAAAATAAGCTCTGCTAATGTCTTAAATTACCAGTATTTATCCAAAATTCATTGTATTTATCCCAGCTTGTTTTTATCACTTATTCCATGTACCAATTACAGTATCTAGCATAATTCAGCTAGGCAGAAATTCCAATTCTAGCAAATGGTAAATATTAGTTATTAGCATGCTGTTTTTGCATGACCCCTGATTTATTCATTAGCAAACAATGTAGCAACAGTCATGCAATCAGCAAACCTATAAAGACTGAAGGATGTTTTATAGGATAAGCACCATAGCTGTATTTATGCAAACAATAACAAGAACATATAACAGTTCTGGAAAAGTATTTTTCACATGAAAATACTGTATGAACTACATGACATTAACTTGTCATTAGTTAAAAAAACATTTAAAAGTACACATACTGTAACAGGATTAGAAGCTTTTAGTCCGTATGTGTGAAGAAAGGCTGTTCAATATGGGCATACAACAATTTTAATAAGCACAGAACAGTGTTTATGATCATAGCAGAAGTTCTTATGTACAAATTTAAGTTACAAGTGATTCGTGAATGAACTGTTTTTAGGATGAGGAAATCCTTAGCGTTTCCATGTGGAACAATTTACAGCAGCACAAAATGAGTCACAAGTGTAGAAGCTCCAAGCAGAAATAGAACATCTGCTTTAGTTATCTAACATGTAGCCATCCCATATGTTCCTCTGAAACGTTGTTAAATTCCATTAACGAAAATAAAGTCTCCATATGACAAAAATCAACTTGCGATTAGCACCGGCAGCAGGTCAAACACGGGTTCTGACTAATGAGAAACACAAATGCTGCCTCACAACTTTGAAGTGAGAGCACATTTCAAATTGTATACAAAATTTCACAACAGTGGACATATTGAATTCTTGTAAGCAAAAATTCATTCAAATGAGTCTATGGTGACATTAAAGCAGATCCATCTATACCCATAGCCTAATATATGTGCGTTCGTACATATAAAAAGATAGCACCTCTGTGTTAGAGCAATCAATAAACGATTATGATTAGCTATGATTATACTGTTACTCTTTGTAATGCTGTTACATTGACTTCACTGATGCCATACAAAGTGGCTTAAAGGAAACAAAATGAGAACAAGGGAGTTCCAGATGAAGTCTCAAGCAATCTACAAGACAAATAAATACAGCTGCTGTGAGGCCGGTGGATGTATAATGTATAGCGGAGAGAATGATGAATCTGTCAGTGTCATGCTGGCCTGAGGATGTAAATGGTGTGAAACTATGTTCACTAAAAGCCCTCAAGTGCGTTCTGCAGTCCACATCTTGATTCCTGATGCTGGGGATTCAATAAGACAAATTAAGGTCAAAATTACAAATGTCTTACACACCGTCCACTAAATTTCAGAGGTATGAAGCATAGAACAAAAGAGCAAACATACAGTACAGTTCCATGTCAGAGGAAAGATATTAATCTAGTACAGGCGAACTTCGCTGACTTCCTGTTCAATAAAGAATACAATTGAAAAAATGATCTGATCTTGAAGCTATAAATTGACTAGCAGCTTTCTGTCTAGCTGCATAAACTCCACAGTGGGATCTAAAATAATCAAACAAAGAAATTTCTGTTCCAAGAACAAAACACAAAAGAAGTAGTGAAGGTGTTTTTGTGTTTTTGCTTCCAAACGTTGGATCTCCCTCCCACAAGACATACGGCATGAATCTTTACTTAGTAATGCTTATGTTTTTCATTTGGTATTAAAATTGTTGCAGCGTTTAGCCGACATTATCATTCAGAGTGACATAGAAAAGTGCTTTGTAGTTTCTATCATGAACACATCCTCATGCTAGTTCACTAGATCGAGGATCAAGAGATGTTATTAATGTTATTGGCATTAATTAAAGATGATGAAACATAAAGAAAATGAGCCAACACAAAGCCATGAATTAAAATAATAATAACTAGTATATTAATACTACTACTAATAATAATAATAACAAAAAAACCACTGTAAGCGAATGAGAGAAGATTTAGTACAGGTCATGCATAAGATAGATGAGATACTTAAAGAATAAAAGTTTAAAGGTAGGATTTTCTGCCAATGATGAAAGCTGGCTTATAACTTGGCTCTGTTTATTATGGCATCTTCTTTTAGCACTGCACATCGTTTTAGATCTACAGTACAGTACCCTAATATATCTGGTTAAAACAGCAGTTTCCCTGTGTGATGTGCTCACTGTCTATGGACATAATCTCCTCCTTTTATATATCACGTTATTTTCTTTTCACCCTACTGTACATAATTCACACCAAATTCATCTTTTCTATCTTGTATTTTTGTGGGATTTAGTACATGCAAACGAGCTGTGACTGACACACAGAAGTATGAAGAAAATCAATGTACCTGAAACTTTTATAAATGCAGCGAAAAATTGTAGTCGATTTGGTTTAAGCAAGCGTTTACACACAATCTTACTAAATGATTGAGAAACGAGGTAAACTGACACTCTTTATTAAACAACGAATTAAACGAATTATTCGGAAATTTTCAGTGGCCTTTGTTTGTTATGCAGTCGTCCCGAGCTACAGTATGTTCGGCTGAAGCAGAAGTATCCTGTGGAATCATGACCTGTTTAGTCACTGCACCTTTCTGTCACAGTCACATGCTTTCGTATAATTTAGATCAGCTCAGATTGTAAAAAAGCAAAATCTTTTCCACAATTGTACAGTGGATCAGCAGGAAAAATGACTGCATGAGTGATTGCATCCTTTGATTTTTTAGACTAAAGTATACTCTACACTGTAGGAAACAGGTCAGGGATAGTGTTTTTCCATGAGCCCAGATTACACATGCGCTTGTGTGGGATTACATATCCATGTTATCTAATGATACAGAGAAACAGCAGCATCAAGGACCAGGTACATCATCAGAAACAAGAGAAATTTGAGAGAAAAATCACAATGTACCAGTGTCAGTATGTAAACACGGTGGTGTTGTGGTATTTAAACTGACAAGTGATTTAGATCTTGAATGATACCTTAAAGCATGAAAACAAGCTGTGACCTATTCTATGTTTATATAGCGCTCTTACCATGTAAGGATGACACAGATAGGAAAATACAGTAGGCAGGCATTTGCTAGTTTATACTTCACACTTGTTCACAGGAATGTGTGTGTCTGAAGATGACCTTATGTTCAGGGGATTATTGGTATACTGTCCTGCAGTGGAGACCTGAATAAGAGATCTTACATAACTATCAACAGATCTATTTAAAATCTCTAAACCTAGATGGTCCTTGAGTCCCGGCCGCTCCACTTCTGCCTGACCGTGTCAGCTGCCTTAAAACAACCGGAACAGACCCTTATTTTTCTTATTGCATTTCTTTACAAAACCAAGAATATCTATCTCCCAGAATCCACTGGTACAACACCCCTGCTAGCAAACCTGCTCAAATTCATCATCTTAGCATATTAAATGCCTATTATTTTTAATATAAATACTTATCTATTGATTATTTTTTTATGGATTTACATGGTACAATTTTTCAAACATTTTAGAAACATAGACAGCTTATGGAAAAACTCTGTCCATGTCAGAAATTTCAGAAATCAGTCATCTAAAAGCCACCAACAGAAATTCCTAAGACCTAGAACACCTACAAATAATGTCATAACATAAAAACAAACATTTTACAAAACAATTTGTATTGTTACCTCAAATGAATTTTAAGAATGGCTCTGTTCATTGGACCAGTGTCAAAAAAAAGTGTTTCATCACAGTCAAAACAGGGAGAGATGAGATGACAAGCAAATAGGAAATCAAAGGCAACGACAAAACCACAGGTAATTGAGCGCATAAACAATGAACAAAACCTGGGAATTAATACAATGTAGCAAAAGCATGGTAATCAGTCAGGAAGAGAGTGTAAACTGAGCAAAAACGCAGTGTGTTGAATGAATGAAAGTAATTTTAACCTGTGAATGTGTGTGTGTGTGTGTGTGTGTGTGTGTGTGTGTGTCTGAATGAACATGGGGGTAACAGTATCTGGGTGATTGTGAGCAGGGATGTGTGTGTGTGTTAGGGGAACTGTAATCCAGTGTAGCCATATTTATAGAGTGAAAATAAGAGTTTGTGGCTGATGGTGACAACCAGATTTTCTACACAAACCCAGATCTCACTGATTGATGATGTTAATTTCTTTAAGAGAGTATTATTCTCACTCTATAATTTGACACAGAGGATTGTGTTTTTCACAAAGTCTGCTATATAATATGGACAAAAGAATATTATACTGTACATTTCATACAGTGTAAAAAGCAATCATCTTAAAAGACTGTTGTAATCATAAAACGGTTTTGTTTGAGGCTTTCAGTTGACATTTCTCAGCCTTTTGGTCTCCTTTGTATGGTTTTGATCTGCTTTCTCATACTTACACCCATTGGGGTTTCAGTTTATGTCGAATCTGTCTTGGTGTTTGAATTGTGCTTGATCATTTCATTTCTATTTGCCTGACATTCTGAACTGTTTTCCTTGACTTATTTATTTAATCAATCCCATTACCTATTTGAACCTGTTTACATCTCTGCCATCCCACTCATGTCTGACACCAGCCAGAAACCGAAGCCGAAACAAAAGTTTTATTTAACGATGTTTAAAGCTTTGTGATTTGCTGAGATGTTCACAAACAATACACTTTAAACATGATTCTTGAATCCAGGTTTGTGGATCCACTACATGAGCAGTTTCAATCATTTCCTACTCTAAGTGGTCTCTGGGCCGAGGTTATTTAGAAGAGCTGCACTATAACAATATACATTATACTAATTGCTTCACAAATGCTAGACTTCCTTAGCAACAGGATGCATTCAAGGCCAGAGAAGGATGTGATGGCTGCACAGAAAGCATTCCACACTGCTGTTTAAGTGCAGTTTAAATGCAGCAGTACGTTTAACTGTCAAAACAAGTCTCATTCCCATTAGACATCAGAGCTTAATACAGCATAATGTGTTCAATTATTCTGCAACGCCTTGTAAGCCTCAAGAGCATAAAACAGGATATGACTCATTTGATTAGGCTCTTGGGTGTGTTTGTCCAAAAAAAAGGACAAACATGATTCAAACTGAACCTTTAATAGCTGTCTTATTCACTATATCTATGTCAATGTATAGTTAACGACAACTAGTTGCTGAGTTGGTAGTACGGATGCTAACAGGTGTCCAATATGCTAACTGGTGTCAAGTTTCAGTTTGTGAAGTAAAAGAGCTTTAAATACTTTACTGTATTCTGTACTGTGAACCTTCCATTAATATTTTCATTCTTCTCGTAATGATACATCTCTATGGCAATCTGTAAGATTTACATGAAACCAAAGCTGAACGTTAATGCTGCCTTCGTGTGTTATCGGAAATGCAAATTTCCTACTAGAAATTTGCATACAAATCAACCCTGTGACAGGGACAGAGTCACAGGTCATTTATATACCCGAGTCTCAGAGATCTCCCTGTGTCCTATACTTCCGACATGGTAGAGGAGAGAACAGCTTCTGTACTGAGCGACAGGTTTTGTTTGTTTTTTCTAAATGCATTATAAATGTTTATTTATTTATTTAGTTATCAGCAACCATTCAATGTTGTACTTTGTTACAGTGTAAAAATAGTGTATCAGACCAAAACTCCAGTATCATCAACAAGCTAGCTAGCTGAGTAATATTTCAAATTAATTTGTTTATTTGTATAGTGCTTTTTACAATTGACATTGTCTCAAAGCAGCTTTACAGAACATAAACATACAGTAGAACAAAAGTTTATTATAGAGAATAATATAAATATTAATAGAATATAAATTTCATGATATATATATATATATATATATATATATATATATATATATATATATATATATATATATATATATATATATATATATCATGAATTTTATATTCTATTCTAATTTGTATTTATCCCCAATGAGCAAGTCTGAGGTGACTGAAGTGACTGTGAGGAGGAAAAACTCCCTTGAATGGTAAAGGAAGAATCCTTGGGAGGAACCAGACTCAAAGGGGAACCTCATCCTCATATGAGAACTTGATCATTGTGATATAATTTAGCAAAAATCCAAAGTATATCAACAACTTTTAATCCTCTAACTAACCTAAAATA
The DNA here is from genome assembly GCF_022655615.1 of Tachysurus fulvidraco. Lineage (NCBI taxonomy): Eukaryota > Metazoa > Chordata > Actinopteri > Siluriformes > Bagridae > Tachysurus > Tachysurus fulvidraco. Next base: position 11,528,318 of record NC_062526.1, read on the forward strand.
TTTAGCAAGTGAAAATATCGAATATAGTCAGATTTATGCATTTCCTATTACATAATTAGAATAAATCAACTATAAGAATATTAAATTATATTGATGACAAGCTTGCAATTTGACAGCCAATTTCTTTCAAAGAAAGAAGCAAAACTATCCGCCAGTAAAACAAGAAAATATGAAGCTTAAAATGAGTAGAAATGTCTAAAAAAAAGGTTTAATTTTATATAAAATTCTCTCTCTCTCTCTCACATATATATATCATAAACCATACACACCCTAAATATTTTCAGATATTTACTTTCAGATTTTACTTGGTAAGATGTCCGTTTTTGCAGTGTGTCATGCTCTGAGGCCAAACTAAATATCTGTTTCCACTGTGGACTCACCGTTTTGCATAAACAAACCAGCTTTTTCTTGGTTAGCAACATTGAATCCTCCCTTCATTGACATTCTGGCCTATTTTATTCAAAACAGAATCACTCAGAGAGCTTCAACTAGTCATAAAGGGTGACACAAATGCACAGATATATACTGTACTATTCAGGCTTGTAACATGAGAAACTGATATTTGATGCAAATCATATTCAAAGTAACAAATTTCCTTAGAGGTGAAAAAAAAACTTACAACAGAACATACTAAAAATGAACAATTAATAATGTCTTAAGAATACACAATAAAAGTTGTGCGATCATAAATTTATACACGCTTGATGAAGGACTTTTCCTTTTCCTACTTTTTCCTCTACACAGCATTAAATACGTTCAGATTCTAAGCATGCATCATTAACCATTATTTTTTGAATATAAAACTTATTTATTCATATACAGAGTTAATGTATCAAGAGTTAAAGAGTTAATGACAAGAGTTAATGAGTCAATAATTTTATATTAAAAAGTATTGACTCAAATTTTGCTAAAAGGCATTTAGCGATCTTTAAGATGGAGTTTTTGTGTATTTCAAATGATATTTTTACCTTCAAATTGTCTATTATATTTAAATTTACAAAAACTCCAGAATGATCTGTATGCTTTACAATAATTGAGCAGAACTAATGAGAAACTAAATATGACACCCAATTATTTAATAAGTGGATACATTAATTTAACAAAAAATTTGATTCAGATTTCTTATTTTTAATAATATCACATTTCAAACCAGAGAATCATACAAGGTAAAATTATTACAACACCCAAAAAATATTTAAATAAAATAAATGAATTATTTTGCGTACTTAACTGACAAAAAAGCTTCTGTTTGCTGCCTTTGTCTAAAACTCTGTTTCTCTCCTCTTCAAATATGAGACTGCATACGTGTAAAATTCTGTTCGTCATCCATATATCCATTGGGGAAAAACATTAATTCCAGAAAAGACAGATGGTTGTTGATCTGAAGTAAGTATGCCGTTAATATAGCATTTGGCACAACTGATCCATAATAACAATAGTTAAATAAATTAATAAATAAAAAACCTACATCAAGCCAAATCACAGATCTTGTGAGTCTGCTGTTGCCACTGTGGTCATGAATCAACAGTTCTTTGGGACGGTTTTGCTGCTAGTGGTCCAGAAGATCTTGTGATTATTGAAAGCATCATGAATTATGTAGTGCCAGAGTATTGTATTTATAGTATATACACTGAATGTTGCAAATATAACATTTGTTTGTGAGGGGAAAAAAACAAACAAAAAAAAAAACACTGGCTGCACTGGATAAGTTCAAGATTCAGAATATGTCATTCCGTTTATTTTATTTTATTTTATTCAGACGATATAAAGGATGGCGAAAACTACAACAACAAAACAATCACTAACTGCATCGGATATGCATTATATCACCATAAGATTCATAATATAAGTCAGTGCATGTTATATTGTTGTCTGCTTACTTTTCTTAAAAGGTGCCAATAATTCTGTATTCATGACATTATGAACATGACATCTTGAAAGGCTGGTCTGTATGGGTCACTACTTGCTGACAGCATCTTTGGTGACAAAACTATGATGACATGTCTTGACAGAGTTTTTTTAAACCTCTCTTAGAGGCAAGGCTGTGATTCCAATTATCATCCAACACACGTCCAAATTTACATGGCTAGCACGCTAGGTCTGGAACATCATATCTGGATATAAAGTGGTGGTGATGGAGTTTAATAAATACAATACATTGAACATCCAGGTTGGTTGCTTCACCAACAGCTAAATTACAACAAACAATTATGTAATAAATACTTAACATAAGGTGTTTGGTAACCTTTTAATGGATATATTTAGCGATGGCTAATCGTGATGTAAGATAGGGGCTAAAATGTAACATCTATCAATATATATATATATAATCTATACTAGTACGGCTTTAGTGCCAGCATTTGCACTTGTAACAAACAACCCTGAACTCTAACAGGAAGAAACGTAACCGAACAGTCATTCATCTCAGAAATCCAGCTCCTTTTCACATTCACCTTGCCGATGTTCTCCGACATGTGCACAGTCTCCACATATTTTGCGTCATTTACCACCTAATATGTAGCTTTTTGTGCTGTGAAAAGGTGCAGCTCTTAGTTTTTAGTTATTTTAGTTTCTTAGTTTTGTAAGAAACTCCACATATTGTCATTAATATACGCACAATTTTGCTCATAAAATTGAAAATGTTCATTGTTATTAAGACAGATGAACCAGACAGATGGACTAATTTATACACTGATTCTAATTTCTAATCACACAGAAATCATTTGTCTAAATCTTCTTTATATTCAGATATTTAAATTCAGAGACTAGCCTTACAAATATGACATTTATTGGCATTTTATCTGGTTCCTCCAAAATAATCATGTAGATAAGAAAAAATGAAATGAAATCCTATACCAAGGGATTCTCTTTTTTTTCTTCCAACTGTACCTTTATATGGGAATACACAAAGCTTTTTTTTTTACACCGTTCCATCCTAAACCACACCAGTACTGTATATCATTACACCTGCCTATAGCCAATGCCTTCTGTCTCTGCTGGGTTCCACCTCACTACTACTCACACTTCCACATCTTCAGGCGTGTAATCGGAGTTGTAGATTTGCCAAGTCTAAGCACGAGAGAGAGAGAGAGAGAGAGAGAGAGAGAGAGAGAGAGAGAGAGAGAGAGAGAGAGAGAGAGAGAGAGAGAGAGAGAGAGAGAGAGAGAGAGAATTCTTGCATAATGTTTCTTAACAAATGTTCAACGTATTTTCAAACTCTGTCAGCAAATCCCATTTCCATGGTAACATGGTCTTGAGAGCGCAGACTGTGTTTAATAACACCCTTTTACTTGGCTTCTTTTTTCATTTACCTTCTCATCATTTTTCATTTAAGACCCTTTTCCTTGTGACTTTCTTCTGTCAATGCTGATAAAGAGGAGCACTTACATAAAGCATAAAGCAAGTGATCAGGAATTGTGCATCATGGTCTAGAAGATTTGCACTGATATTAGAGACCGTATATTGTCAGTACTGACAGATGTAAACAGTCTAAAACATTGGTTTAGTTATGTAGAAAGATGAGACACAGGAGACACAGATACAGAACCACAGAGATGGCGTGATCTGGAATATGATTAAATCTATCTTTATAGATTACATATCAAAAGTCCAATCCATTCAGCATGTTATGTGCCAGTCGTCACTGATCTGCATGGAATTCTACATTAATACTGAATTAATACTGAACCAGTAATTTGGTGCAGGAAAAAACAAACAAACAAGTGATATCTTCGCAAGTAAGAATATGGAAAAATTTCCCTTTTTTAAAACGGCTTTTAAGTAAGTATATTGTATCTAAATCTGTGTCCTAAACAATGTACCCTACAGTCTAGTGTATGAATACGAGGAGGTAGTATTGGCTCAAATGTTGTTGTTGTTTTTTTTTAACTAACCAGAAGCATAAGCAGTTTCCCAGTCGAACGGCAAACGCATGTAATGTGATGTCACTAACTTTAGTGGAATACAGTGATTTTTTTTTTAAATGTTGTAGAATAAATCGCACAAAGTGCACTTTGTATTGTCATGGTTTTTCATGCCACCGCTATGTGGATGACACTCAACTCTTGTTCCTTCCCTCAGACTCTCAGTTTCCGCTGAATGTGTGCAATACTGGCAAACCAGAATTGCTGTTTATTCCACCTGATTCATTCCATGTCAAGATCTTGTGATCTATCTGGAAACAAGTATCTGAAGATCTCAAGAACATAAGGTAACCATATAGACAATCACCTTTACAAAGTCTCTCGTTCCTGACACATTGCTAAAGTGACATACTAAAGCCAGTTCCTCCTTTGCTGGTTCATCATTCATCCCTTGTCATTTCACTCCTGGTATCTCTGCCTCTCAGTACCATTCAAACTCTGCAAATGATCCACAATGTAGCTGCACAATTTGTTTTCAACCTTTTAAAGTTGTCGCACACCACCTTGTCGCCACACTCCCACCACCGGGCTCCTTGCTTACAAAGCCATAAACGGTCTAACGCCCTTATACCTCAAAGCACTGATCACACCTCACAATGCACCACTGCACCACGCTCCCTCTGATCCTCCAGCACTGCTCCACTGATCCCAGCAATTCTCAGGCTAGAAGGAAGGCATACATCAAGTCTCTTCTGTGCTCTTGCAGCTACTGTAGGTGGTGGAATGAACTTCCTCTAGATGTCTGAAGAGCTGAGTCACTGGCAGTCTTCAAACAATGTCCTGACTCTTCTTAAAACACTTAAATACACACTTTAATTCTGAAAAATTGTCTGTGTTTGTCTGACTATATTAGCTTCCCAACAAAGTTTCTAGACTTCAGTCCAGGAATATCAGATCTGCCAAATGTTATCTATATAAATTTTGAAATATTTTTACACATTTCAAATGTGAAATTGTCTTTCATTCTATTGTTAGACAATTTTGTTTATTTCCAGCATTTATTTCCATCTACCAAAAGACTATCAAAATTTGAGCTTGAAATATGTCTCACTGTCCTATTGGGCTTAAATTTGTTATATAATAATCTCCTAATGGGAAATATTACATAACATTTCCTTTACTAAGATACCATTTTTTTTGCATTGATGAGACAATCACAGAAGCACTAGTTTACTTTTTTCCTTTGCTCCAAAATTGAAACCTGAACCATTATAATTTTTAACATAGATGAGGTCTCTCGAAATAGTTTAATATCATCAATAATTAAAAGCAACTGATGTTCTGTTCTCAGCAGAGAAATAATGGCTATCGGTGTTGAGCTTTTTGGGCTCGTTCGTGCATTCACTCATTCTTTTATGGTGGATAACAATGTCTGTTTCTAATCAAGACAATCGCTAAAGCAATAAACACTATTCAGCAAGTGGACTGATTTAAAGACGTGCTGCCTAAGTGCCATCTGTACCGCAAAATGGCAATGTGCTGGAATGAGGAAAGTAACTCAGACTCTGAGAATAAATGCAGCAGGGTATCAGGGTGTGTGAATTGAGAGTTATGTTCACTTGAGTGTGGCATCTGTTTGAGTAGTATTGTTTTGAAGCATTTTAGCAGCACACACTCCATTTCAATGAGAGATTCAACCACAGTGATAAAGCATATGTCTAAAATGCAGCAAATATGATTCCAGGCTTTACAGTGCAGAATTTATCAACACACAAAGGTGGTGTAACAGAAAAAAGAAACAATGGTTATATTATATGGGCTATACAAAGTCAAAAGCATTTAATAGTTTCACGAATTACAATGCATTAGAAAGCAACAGGAATACTGTTAACATTAGAGTTGTCCACAGATAACTGCATGATTTCTGCCCTGTAGTCTTAAAAACATTATCTGCTTATAAAAATACGAACACAACCCTTAAAATAACAATAAAACAGACCATGGCATTAAATGTAGTGCAGATAAAAAGGTCAGATCACTGGAGGTTTTTTTCCAAACTACCTCTATCAAAACAGCATGGTTCCAAACGTTCCTGGAGATTTCCTCACCTGCCTTTTAATTACAGGAAAAATAAACTACTCTCGCTTTTATTTGGTATGAAGGGAGCATAAAGACTATTCTTTTAGCATTTATGGGTGAAATATTTTTTTCAGTCAGTGTATGAATTGGGTTCTTTTGTTCCTTGTAAAAGGTTTTTGTTATGAAAAAGGTTAATTAATGACATTCGAGTTTCTACAAAAAGGAGCTAGTTTCTTTAAACCTGAATGAGGATGTTCTGCTGAACAAACACTAACCTCAGAGATCAATTGAGCAGAAAAAAACTGTCAGTCACTGGTCACAATTTCAGAACTGAATAAAAGTGGAACTATATGAAAAAAAAAATCCAAAATCCAATACCACAGGATTTGGTACATAACTGGTTTTCCTTAAACATCACCACCTGTATGCAATAATCATTTGTTCACCTTTAAGCACTTTATTCTGGTCAAGGCTCCAACGGATCCATAGACTTTACCTAACACACAGGCAAGCATTATAACATAACCTTCAGAGAGCCTAATATTACAGTTTTCACTATATCATAGTATATCTGCTTATATATAGCAAAAAGTATTCCACAAGAAAGAAAAGTTTATATAGTCAACATTTTTTTCATACATTTATTTAAAAGAGCATGTGGCTTAACAGTGTGAATGTTAGAGAAATGACGATATGTGATATTTGTAAAAGTATAAATACTTTTTAAAAACTTGTATAACGCTTCAAGGCACATTTCGGCATCATCTATCATCAGTAAAGCAAAGCACTGTAGCAGAAGGATTTCATCTCAATGCAGACATGTTTATATAATGTAGTAAGTAAGAACTATTGTTTATCTCTAAAATAGCCTTCGATTACACGCTTTTGCCTGTTTAATAGTGAACCTCTGAGTCTCAGGTTTTCCATTATGAGTGAGCAGGGTGTGACAGAGTAAAGCATAACACCGCTCTGTACAATGTAATGCACCAGTGCTACAGTATGAGATTAGGATTGCAACATGGCAGGACTAATCTCTGTAAGTTTACACCGGTGTTAAAGACACTGTACAGCTCCCTCACTTTAACTTACTGTGACATGAAGTCATGAAGCCGATAAACTTTCCTATCTGTTAAAAAATAATAGTGTAGAAATTACAAAAAGTAAAAGGACTTCCTCACTTAGGTCAATGATTCCAATCCTAACCCTAATCCATTGCTGTAGTAATTTCACATTGGGGTCAAAAAAATAATTCTGGCATGATTTTATTTTTTACATCACAAAAACCTGCCATTTTAATAGAAGTGTATCGATTTTTTCGATCCATCGTACTTCTGCACGCTTAAATGAGTACTTAAACGATTTCTGTTTTTTGTTGCTGACCCATTTTGATGTGTGGAGTTGATTTTTTTAATACCCCACAGTGCAAAGTACAGGTATCAAGCACTGTTCAGCTGGAGCACTCAGAATGCAATAACATGGTACAATGACCAGGTTCTGTATGAGACATTAATAGAAACATGCATCACACTCTAAAAGCTGTGTACCCAGACATGAAAGCTGAGAATAACAGTCATCATGTGAATGCAATGTGGATGCAATAGGATAAAAAAATAAAAATCAAACCCTGTTGCTGTGCATATCCATATCCTAAAGTGGATACTGAAAGATGTATACACTCACTGGCCAATTTATTAGGAATACATTTCGAGTCAGGCAATCACATCAAAGTCATGCAGGCACACATCAAGAGCTTTCAGTACTGTTAACATCAAACATCAAAATGGGGAAATTAATTTAATTTGACTTGACGGTGGTGACTGATCTGCTGAAATGTTCACACACACAACCCGGCTCTAGCACTTATAAAGAATGGTGCAAAAACAGAAAACAATCAGTGAGCTAGAATTCTGCTGGTTGAATCATGAGAATCAGGTCTGAGGAGAAAGGCAAGGCTCGTTTAAGCTGATTGAAACGACATGGAAACTCAAATAACCGCTTTACTGTATATACTGGTGGTGAGGAGAAAAGCATCTCAACATAATCCTGAGGTGGACGGGCATAAACAGTCGAACATCAGGTTCCACTCCCGTCACAAATATACAGTGTATATATATGTATGTATGTACTGGATAATTTTGGACTCTAGAAAAAGTGTGTGGAAATCCTAGGATGATCCATTTCTAAAATCCTTAAACCATCTGCAGCTAATAGCTGTGCCACAGACAAAAGTCACATTTTCCTCCATTCTGATGTTTGATATGAACTTGATCTGTTTCTGCATGATACCTGCCACCTGATTACTGGCTGATTAGACAATTGCATAAATGAGCAGGCGAACAGTTGCACAGTGAGTGTACAGTGCCTTCACAAAAGTTTTCATACCCACTGAACTTTTCCACATTTTGACATGTTACAATCACAAAGAAAAATTAATTTTATTGGGATTTTATGAACTAGACAGAAAGAAAGTGGCACATAATTGTGAAGTGGAATGAACATTATAAATGGTGTCCAAATTTTTTATTTTTTTTTTACAAATACAGTAAATATCTGAAAAGTGTGGTGTGCATTTGTATTCAGCCCCTTTTACTCTGATACCCCTATCTAAAATCCAGTGAAACCAACTGCCTTCAGAAATCACCTAATTAGTAAATAGAGTTCACCTGTGTGTAATTTTAATCTCATACAGCTGTACTGTGAAGCCCTCAGAAGTGTGTTAGAGAACATTCGTGAACAAACAGCATCATGAAGACCAAAGAACACACCAGACAGGTCAGGATAAAGTTGTGGAGACGTTTAAAGCAGAGTTAGGTTATAGATTAATATCCCAAGCCTTGAACATCTCACGGAGCACTGTACAATCCACCATCCGGAAATGGAAAGAGTATGCACAACTGCAAGCCCACCTAAACTGGCAGGCCGTGCAAGGAGAGCATTATTCAGAGAAGCAGCCAAGAGGCCCATGGTAACTCTGGAGGAGATGCAGAGATCCACAGCTCAGGTGGGAGAATCTGTCCACAGGACAACTATTAGTCGTGCACTCCACAAATCTGGTCTTCCATAAAGAAGCCATAAAAAAAATCCCATTTGCAGTTTGCGACAAGCATGTTGAAGAAGGTGCTCTGGACAGATGAGACCAAAATTGAACATTTTGGCCAAAATTCAAAATGTTATGTGTGGCAGAAACCTAACAATGCACATCACCCTGAACACACCATCCCCACCGTGAAACATGGTGGTGGCGGCATCATGTTGTGGGGATGCCTTTCTTCATTAGGGACAGTGAAGCTGGTCAGAGTTGATGGGAAGATAGATGGAGCCAAATATAGGGCAGTCTTAGATGAAAACCTGTTAGATTCTGCAAAAGACCTGAGACTGGGGTGGCGGTTCACCTTCCAACAAGACAATGACCCTAAACATACAGCCAGAGCTACAGTGGAGAATGTGTGGAGATTTAGATCAAAGCATATTCATGTGTTAGAATGGCCCAAAGTCCAGACATAAATCAAATTGAGAATCTGTGGCGAGACTTGAAAATCACTGTACACAGATGCTCGACATCCAATCTGACTGAGCTTGAGCTATTTTGCAAAGAAGAATGGGCAAAAATTTTACTCTCTAGACGTGCAAAGATGGTAGAGACAAACCCCAAAAGACTTGCAGCTGTAATTGCAATGAAAGGTGGTTCTACAAAGTATTGACTCAGTGGTGCTGAATACAAATGTACGCCACACTTTTCAGATATTTATTTGAAAAAAAAAAAAAAATTTGGACACCATTATTCATTTTCCTTCCCCTTCACAATTATGTGCCACCTTGTGTTGGTCTATCACATAAAATCCTAATAAAATACATTTTTGTTTGTGGTTGTAAAGTGTCAAAATGTGAAAAAGTTCAGTGGGTATGAATACTTTTGCAAGGCACTGTATATGCACAACAATACACTGTATATCTCAACCAAGATCTATAGCCTGAACTATTTTGAGCATTGTTGAACACTGCAAAACATGGAGATGATCAGTGTGTGCTCTTCATAACATACAAACACACTCTATCACTTTATACCATCCCCCTCTTATCCTGTCCCTCTCCCTGGTCTAACTCGTTATTTGAGCCTCTTACAGCTTATGAGGCATTTAGTCCTCACTAATACACAGCTTATTCCCTCATTTATCAAACAGATGGCTTGTCAGCTAACCTGCTTCCTTAATTATCTATGATAAGTCTACTGAGCAGGACTGCGAAGGACTCTACAGGTAGTGTAGACAAGAATCCTGTAAAGCATAGTGTGAGTGTAGAAAGTGTATTCATATTCAATAAGAGTTATGAAACTTTCAGTGTTGTGACATTTACAGTGATTATATTTAATTTGTTTCTTAAAAAACGGTTAAATAACGCCATCAGGTCTTCTTTATTTGGTTCAGATACTGTACATTGGCTAGTTTTACTAAAAGTAATAGTTTGAGAGGTTTAATAAATATATATCATTAAATGGCATTATACTTATACAGCATAATACTTGCATAGGGTCCACCTTCAGCAACTTCCAGGTGATTTTTTTATCTTTCATTTTTCTGTGTACCTTATCTGATATTTTTATGTGAATATTTTTGTGCCTGGACTTTTGGAAACTAGTTGAAAGATGTTTAAGAGCAATTACTGACAGATCATACTACACTTGATTATTTGGCAGCGCTTATTTGCACAAAAAGAACATATTTATGAGATGCCATAAAATGCTAGTTGCACTTAATGATTTGGATCAGTGATTAAATACATTTTTTCTTTTGACCCCATGACTGTTTTTTTTTTACCCACAAAGCTGTTCATTTTACAGAAAATTATGAAAATTTTGAATTTTTTTTATTATTATTATTGGCCATATATTGCATTTACATATACTGTGTTAATAACTGCTGTATTTTTTTTAAATAATCATGTCATCTATAGCCATGCAAAATTTGTGTTCAAGTGTTATTTTAGGCTGATTAAAAAACTGATTAGCTATGATTAAAACTGATTAAGTATAGGACACATTGAACCCAAACAAGACTCATTGAACCCAAACGAATAAAGAACCAAAACAGCTATTTGTTGAAAATAGACAGCACAGACATAATTATTTCCATCTGTACCAACTTTAGCAGTAACAGAAGTCCCTGACCTGTACTGTTTCCTCATATAATGTGTCTAAGTCATTATTTTAAAATAAGGCATTATACTTTAATTGCACATTTTACCGCAGGATAAATCACTTCCCATAGACATATTAAATCACTTCCCATAGCATATTAAAAAGGACACAAACAGAACCACAACTCAAACACAGAGCATTTCTTTTTACCATAACTTTGCAGCTTGTCTGAGAAAGCACCTGTTGAGAACCATTTTACTCTACAAAATGTTCATTTGTAACCAGATGTGCTAATAGTTTTGTGGCTCTCTTGCACTTGCGTTATCTCCTGATGAGTCGCAGCACCCTGAAATAACAGCATGCTCCTTCTGTTGGCTAGTCTAGATATACTTGTGTGCGTGTGTGCGCGCGCGTGCGTGCCGACGCAGTGCGGGCGTTCGTGGGTGTGTGATTAAGCGGAGGATTCTAGTCGACGAGCCACAGTGTTCATGCAGAGAGAAGTCAGACCTGTTGGTTTACAGTATCAAGTCCATATGGTGCTGTTCATATTTAAAATTAGGGTGTTCAGTTTACATTGAGTATGATTCATTTTCTTTTTGAAATCTTAATATATTTTTTAAAATCCTCTCTCCAAAATTCATCTACAACTAGAAAAACTTTCCAGAGAAAGAAAGCATTTTGCTAGCATTCTCTGACCAAAAAAAAGATGTCAGGATCTTAGGTAAACGCTGAGATTTGCAGCTGGTGGTGTTTTAATGGCAACATTTTGTCATAAAGCACGTGACTGCATCTCATCAAATACGAATCTGCAGTGTAAAAAGGACTAATGATGCTTTTAAAATTTTAGATGATCACAGGTAGATTATCTAACAGGCACACTCATTTCTAGAGCTTGCCAATGAGCCCATCCAATTAGCACAGGAAACAAACTACAGAGGCACAAATTTCAAACAAGAAGCCAACTATATTTCCTTAGCTCGCTGTGCTTGGCTCACTGCAATGCTAAAAGCTGCTCTGACTCATCACTCATTATGTCATTATACTGCTTGTCATTTCATAAAGGATGCACAGTCACAAAATAATAAAAGACAAACATGCATGATTTGATTCAAGCAAAATCCCCTTCTGATGCCTCTCTCTTCTGATAATGTCATATCTCCAACTTTCATTCAAGATGATGTGGCCTGTACATTTCAGAATATTCTCTAAGAATTACCATGTAATCTTTCTTGAATTAATAGCAGTTCTCTGTTACAATAACAATCACATGACCTTCCTATTTGTCTTAGGAATGCTCAATAAATGTGCAGGTAACAGACACCAAAGAACCTAGCGTAGGTTGCTAACAGGTGACCATAAATGTCTACACATTGTGATCTACACTAGCATCATAGCACAAGTGGTGTATAACAACAAATAAATTTCCCCTTTAATTTTACATCATCACCTAAGTCAAGACAGGCTACAGATGTACATAATCATCGCTATGGGAGGTTTCTGTAACAAAATACCATGCAAAAGACTGTTGTTCACACTGAAGCCATAAATCGGAGCTGAATTCACCGCATCACTGAATCCAGAAGCTTTCCTACAGCGATACACCAGTTATGTCTTACTACAGTTCCCTCTGTCCTGCACATTTGTTGTATTTTCCCTGGTCTAACAATCATAATTAAACCTGTGAATTGGATGAAATGATGGTGAGGGCTAAAATACTAATATGTGTAAAATGCATGAAAATAAAACATTAAAAATACAGCACAAGAGGGGACTCCAGGTCCAGGGTTCAAACCTGTGTTCTAACGTTTGATGTTTTTTCCAAAAACACAAACTCCCCTATTCATCTCATATTTTAAATATAGGCACATGCATACACACACAAGCCATTAAAAGCACTTACAGGTGAAGTGAATATAAATATATTATTTTGTTACAATGGCACTGATCAAGGGGTGGGATATATTTGGCAAGCGAATAGTAAGTGCTCAAAGTTAATATGTTGGAAGGAGGAAAATGGGCAAGTGTAAGCATCTGTGCAACTCTGACAAAAGCTAAATTATGACAGCTAGAAGACTGGGTCAGAGCCAGAAAAGACAACCGGTGAACCAGCAACAGGGTCATAGACACCAAAAGCTCAGTGATATGTGTGTGGAGCGAAGGTTAGCATGTCTGTTCTGATCCCAAGCATCCAAAATTGACCATGGAACAGTGAATGAAGGTGACCTGTTCTAATGAATCATGTTTTTTTTATATACTGTATATCATGTGGACCTCTAGAGGGGTGTGTGTCACTGGGGAAGAACTGGCACCAGTATGCACTATGGGAATTGTCCAGGAATGGCTTGAGGATCATAAAGTCTTAAAGGTGTTGTCCTGGCCTCCAAATTCCCCAAATCTCAATCTAATCAAGCATATGGGGGATGTGATAGACAAACGTCCGATCCATGGAGGCCTCACCACTTAAAGGATCTCCTGCTAATGTCTTGGTGTCAGATATAAGAGCTTGTGGAGTCCATACCTCGATGGATCAGAACTGTTTTGATGGAAAAAAGGGGAACGACACAATATTAAGCAGGTGGGTATAATGTAATGGCTGATCGGTGTGCAGAAATATCTAACTGCTTTGCTGTTAAGTGAACAGTTACATAACATTCTGTTTTCACCAAAAGTTTTTGCATCAACCTGTACAGAATCAGACACTCCCAGGTGTTCACACTGAAGAAAACTAGCCTTGCAATGGACTGTTGGCTTTTTGCAAGTGAAACATTTAAGTCAAAGTGAAATATAAAGACATGATGATTGTTCTTGAACCCTGATCCTCTGTGTTGCACTGCTGCAGCTCACCTGTTTATCCAGTGTCTCCTTGCCCCCGGTGGACACTTTAGGCGCCGGGACTCGTTCACATGTGCAGCCCTCCAGGAGGTAAATGCCTGAGGGTCGAGCACTCTGTTCGGAGTCAAAGTAGAAGAGCACATTTTGGTAGAGGGCGAAAAACTTCTCGTGCCATTTGCTGTTTTCCGTCGTCTTCTTGCTGAGGTAGCCGCGCTTGGTGCCCTCTTTGCGCGCCACCACGGAGAGATACAGAGCGTGTCCCTCATTATAGCGAACGCTCTTCTGCATTTTCCGTTTCGGTTCTTCTCCGATCTCACCTGCTCTTCAGCAACATTCCCGTCACGATGCTTTGGACCTTTTTCCACCCCCTTCTCCAAGTTGTGTAAGCGCTGAGCACTAGAAGTTTCAGCCGTGCGTCCTTGCGCCTCTCTGCGCTCCTCAGATCCTAACTTCCTAAGCGACTATATCCAAGTGTTTGCGGTCTGAACCGTGGCAGAACTTTGTATTGCATTGTTTTAGAGCGAATGAGCAACGCGGATTAATATTAGTGCACGTATGCGCTACTGCACGGATAAACGCAGAGACAACATAGCTTTCAGGATCGGCTTTAATCTGATTTGACAGCTCCTTAAAGAGACAGCTTCTGTTTCATCAGGAAGTGCGATGCTGCTGATTGGTTGAGAGAATAGCGGGGGCGGGGCAAAGAGCACCTTGTGTATCCTTAAGGATGCGCATAACCAGGGTGATACGCATGTGACTTACTGCTGTTGGATGTTGGACGGTTTCATATGGATTACCACATGATTTACAATTTTAAAAAACAGTTTGTGCCCAAGACTTGGATACTGTACAACTTCAGCCAGAATGAAAAAGCCTTATGTTGCTGATCATGTACATCCTCTTCAATGCACTAAATACTGTGTACAGTGTACAAATTGGAAGAGAAGTCATTTATAATCTCACTATCTTCATGCCAGCCAGAACAGGGATCCTCTTTGTCCTTCCTATTCATTAAGACTCTATATCTACATCCAGATGTGCTGTAGAATAAGGTTTTCCCTATTATACTCCATATTCTCAAAAAGACTACAAACTACATACAAGCTCCTTTGTAAGGTGTGAACATCTCGACAAATATCATTTATATCAACATACCTCATTTATTCTAGGTGTCACAGCAGGACATCTATGAAAGCTAGCATATTAAATAGTTTTCTGGTGTACATTCAATTTCCTTGTAGCAAAGATCAAATAAATTACGTAATATCACTTTAGTGTCATGTTAAGTTATATTACTGATGTAAGTGGGAGAAAATACAGTCTGAGGTATTCATTCCTCTGCAGTAATCCTGTTATCCTGCTCAGAGTCAAGAGTGGATCTGGAGCCCCTCTAATTTAGGGGAAATTTATAATAGTCAATTCACCTACATGCAAGTTTTTTGGGAGGTGAGAGGAACCCAGTGAAACCACAGAAGGAGAACATGCAAAACTCCATGACTGTGTTTACAAAACAGAAACAATATAGTGAATGTTTTGTAATTAAATATACCCTTTGCTTTAAAAAAAAAAAAAAGATTTACGTATGAAGACTTAATTTGGGGACAGTCTGTTTTAGTAATTGTTTTTCAGCAGTTCAGTTCAGAATTACTAGAAGTTTAACAAATGCACAGTCCATCAGGAGATACTGTACTGTAGGCTGATCCAATAAAGCCGGGTTTTGTGTAAAATTTTATAAAATACTGGGTTAACAATAGAAGTGGCAAATTAATATAGTATTGTCTCCCTTGTTAACTTGTTATCTATTTCATTCAATTTACTGATTACTGGTTTAATAACACATTGGAGGCCTTATCTCTTAGTGTTATCAGTGTGAGGTGGAGAAGCACCATAATTAATTCAGGATGTCTGTGCAATATGCCCCAAACTTCTCTGAAAGTGCTTAGAAATCTGAAAAGTAAAAAAAAAAAAAAGTCAGCAAAAAATAAAATCAGCAGTAAAATGGGGAATGCAATGGCTGTCATATGTGATAAGAGTGAAAAATTAGCTGACCTGCATTTCTCATACTGTTTCTCCAGTTAGAGTTTCTCATTTTTGTCTTTTTCCCACGTTGGAAGTCACCAGGAAACGTTTCCCTTATTTATCTGTCTGTCATCGGTTTATTTGGCAACATAATGATGAACAGATGCAGAAAACACACCTGTAGCAAGCTGGCAAATAAATATGGATTTTACACAAACTATCCCAGAAAGCAACTAAATACTGTACATGGAATGAAAGAGCTTGTGCCATGAGCTCCGTCCACCTGTTTACAGAGAAGTAATTATAATGCACTTCAGCTCTCATCCTTGCCAACAGAAGGCCTTTCACATGCTGAAATGCTTCACATGCTTATGTTAAACCAACAGCAGGAAATCCTCAGAAATCAGATGAAATATTTTGGGTCAATATCCAGCATTTGTGGCACGCTCTTCTCTCCTCACAAGGAAGTGTCCAAGTCACAGTAATTTGTCTTACATAATGAAAGACAGGTGGTGATTACACACTTAAATGCTTGATGCTAAATTTCATGCTTTTAAAATACAGAAGTAAAAAGAAGAGACAGTAGGAGGGTAAAAAACAGAGGATTTCTGCTTTAATCCTTTTGGTTCATCACACAACAGCATTGCAAAATCTATACATACATTTTCTGTATACCTTCTGCAAACATTTTCAGATTTTATGATGCTGAGAAGTGCAAAGAACCTGTATTACAACACCATGAAACTAAGCTTCTGAACTTTCTGAAGTGATCATGATGCATAAAAAATACACAATCATGTGTAGATTAATATACAGTGTAGTTTATTTGGACTACCACAACAACCCTTCTCTCACACACACACAACACCCACGCACACTCACACACACATCTTATTAGTGTCTGACTTTATCCACTCGAGTAATGATTCCCTATTAGTGATTTTCCAAGCGTCATTAAGCAGCTTCACAGTTTTCCTAGAAAAAGATAGAAAAAAACAGATTAAACTTTGTTTGCTTTTTCCTTCAGCATATGAAAGAATCATTCTATTCACTCAGAACCATGAGTTGTAAGCATTATTATTATTATTATAGCGCATCATTTATGCTCAGCTCTCTAACTCTTAGTACTTCGATGATAACCGAGATAATAACGACTCTAATAGGAAACTCATGCAACTCATCCCACTGGCCTACATACCCAGTAAAGTGATAATGATCTATGGAAAGCAGGATGTGCTGTTGCAGCAGCCCAACACATTCACTTTGTCACTGACGTTATGGTTAAGATCTTTAGAGCAATGGTCCAATTTGCATTTAGATAATTCAATCACTCTTCAAACACATATTACAGTGAGACGTATGATGGTCAAACTCTTCTGCTTGAGCTTAATACAGAAGCAAACCAAAGATCACGTACCAGTGAACGGCTCCATGTTAGACGGATTGATATTACAGGCAATTTGCATATACAGTTTTATCAAGAATGATATTACTGATATTGTTTTTCTGTGTTCTTACCATATCGTGATATTCCCTACATCATCCTGTGTATTAGTTTCTCACTGTATTTATCATTCTGTTGGAATTACAGATTGTTTTTCTGCCTGCTTTCACATGATTTTATTTGAAAACCGTTGCACTCGATTGCCGTATTGTCTTATAAATGACGCTCTGAGAAGTTTAAAAACGTTAAAAAATATATCCATGTATCAAACGTGAAAAGAAAAACATTTCGGATGTAATCTTTGGGTTTGTTTTCCTTTTGATTACAACTCATATCTGCTGTGTGTGAAATGTTTCCAAAATAAGAAGCCAGGTTACTCTTCTAATTTTTCGTGTGTGTATTTTACTGATTAATTATTTAATTAATCAATGCATGTAAATTTTTTCCCACTCAATGATGGAGTGATTTGCCCTTAAGAAATAATTCCCATTTTCTGTCTGAGTCACATGTGTTTGTAATGGTTTCTTGGCAGGTTTATGAATCTTAAAAATGTGTGTCGATTCTTCTTTTTTATTTCAAAGCAAACTATACAACATTGCCAGCTTTACAAATATTTTGCCTGTTTTCTTTGCACTCCTGTGTAAATGTTAACGAACGCCAGTGACTTATGAATTAGCAAGAGCATTCACTGAAAGTTGAGCTACATGAACTATAATATAATAAAAAAAAAACCTCTTCCAGTACAGTTATAGCATTTAGCAGACACCCTTATCCAGAGTGACTTACTTCTTTTTTTCATTTCAATTTATACAACTTATGCAATTGAGGCTTAAGGGCCTTGCTCAGGGGCCCAGCAGTGGCATCCTGGTGGACCTGGGATTCGAACTCATGACCTTCCGATCAGTAACCCAACATCATAACCACTAGGCTACTCATACCCAGTGATCTCATTTAGAACTAATGATTCAATTTTTGCTTCTTTTATAGTTCAGGGTTCCTTTTGTGCTAAATGAATCTAGACTTATTTGACAAAATCTATTTATTTTGTATTTTTGGACAGCTTTCTTTTCAGTCATTAGATCTGAAATAATTATGTGATTTAAACATGGCAATTTAATCAAGACAGAAATACAGGATCTTGATTATACAAGTCTATCATGTGTATTAAAGCTCACATCAGTGAGTCACTTAAGTAAATTTACACAAGCTCAGAAGTTCTTGGTTTTTCTGAACTAATTAGATTTTCATGAATTCCATCAATTTATTGTGTTTATGCTACTGTGAACAATTTACAAATAAATCTATTCATATCCAACTTAATAAATGAGGCCCATTAAATCTAAAAAGCACTAAGTTTTATCTGACCAAAATATGCCTTTCTGTAACATTGTAAAAGTCGAAATAAGCATAGATACATGCTGAGCACTTGGCTTTATTTTATTAATAGTACATACAGCATTTTTGAAAGTTGCATAAGGTTTCACGGCCCACGTTATGTACCTGCGGCTGTTGACGATGGCCTCCAGCTCTTTGGACTTGAGCGCTGCAGATGTGAGGATGCTCTGTGGGATTTCTGCCAGCCGTGCCACGTTCAGCCCATAGCTCCGAGCTGCTGCTCCCTCCGTCAGCTGATAAAGGAAAGTGATGAACTCTGGTTGCACCTCCTCCACTGCAGGGTAAAAAAGACAGTGTTGAAAAAGTGTTACATCAGAGAGAATCAGTCAAAACAATTTGCTCTTGCACAAATCCTTCTTAGGGATACATCACCTGATGTATAAATGTATAGTAAATCATTTGTCTTTGTGGGAAGGTAGTTGTCAATCAATTCATCACAAGCTGCCTCAAAGACACGTTAATCCAGCTAACTGTATCTTTTTGATCTGAAAGTGCTATCCACCTGATCAATGAGCTTGCAGACACATGCCCCCTCAGACAGATTCAGAGCTTGTGATCTCTGTATATGATATGGCAAACCATTTCTTCCTATTATGCTACTCAGGAGCCCAAAAACTTCTTTAGCTCTTCATAATGGCATGTCTATATCATATCTTTTAGGCCACTGACTACAATGCGAGCTCTGTAGCATTATCAGGAATGTTGTCTTAAAATACAACTCACAAGATAGGTGCTAAATTTTTAATAAGTGCTAAATCTGACCCACCAACTATCCAGTCTCCTCATGAGTTGCTTTTTAAAGAAAAGGAAGGAGCGGAGCAGCAGTCTTCAATCTTATGTCAAAAATAATTTCATTGCCAGGGAAATGTAAATAGATGCCTAAAATGTAAAAAGAAAGGTCTCAGTAATGTCATATACTGTGAATCACAATTGATCTAAATTGTCTTTCAAATTATATGATTACTCTAAATCTATAAATAACTATAGTCAATATTACACCCTGTTTCTCTTCAAGTGTGTTACAGACTGTGTGTTAAACATCCCACTCATGCAGGATGTAAACTCGTGAATTTTCTGTCTTACTGAGATTACAATGATGAAGTCTCTATTCCTCTCCAGTTCCCCAGTGCAAGCAAAGCTATGCTATAAAAACGCATGAGACAGGAGTGTGACTCACCTAAGAAAACTGACAGTTCATTTTGAGCAATCTTATGTTGGTCTAGTTCTCTAAGAATACTTTCCAATACACTTGTCTAACTTTGTGTACACCTGACCATCATATCCACATTATAACAAGCTTGACACTTCTGAAAAAGCTTTCCAGCACGGCTGTGGGGATTTCTATTCATTCAGCTACTAAAGCATTAACATTTCATGCACTGATGATGGAAAGTCCCAGTTCATCCCAAGCGTATTTATTGGGGTTGTGGTCAGGGTCTAGGCATGAGCAAGGAGTTCTTCCGTTTTAATCAATTAGGCAAAAATAGAGCTCACGTTGTCCATAGGTGCACTGACATTGTGGCAACAGTTGTGGGAAGACCACATATGTAATCAGGTGATGGTCAGGTGACCACAAACTTTTGGCCATATAGTGTAACTATTCATTAGTTTTTTAATGTTGTGCCTACACCTAAACTGTCCCCAGAAGGTCATTTGTCCATTATTCCCCATCCCTCCCACACAAAAACCTCTCCCATACCTGCAGCTGCAGTTTCTGGCTCATTGAGCAGGAAAGCCATGTGGTAGTTTCCAACGTGACACGGACAGAGCTTCTCAAGCTCACACAGTGGAGGGTAGTGGGTCACAAACAGGGTCAGACACCTCACCTGCAGTGAATAACATAAAAAATTTAATAATCAAATACTTACTAAAAAAAAATTGATTCAGACACACAATCTTGAAAATTGGTTGCTGATCAGCCTGTTGTTGGACAGATGTTAATATTCATACTTTCATAAACAAACATCTGTAATCTAAAGAAAGAAAAGTGTCATTACAAAGAGCAAAATAACCGATCATCCGTGCCCTAGACAGACAGATACAGTATATAATGCTTTTTAAAATAGGTAAATGATTAAAATGTTTTGAATAAGACTACAGTTTATGGTTATAGTGACAATATCAAGCATGAATATTTCCTTTCACTTATATGAATATACTAAGCCCAAACATGTTCTAACATGACACGCTATTAAGGGTGGAACAATTTCATATTATTGTCCATGTTTTTGGAAGTGGATGTACAACAAACATGTGATTGTGATGGTGACACAGCTCATTTATAGTGGGGGAGAAAAATAAACAGCTAATAGCACAAAGAACACTAGAAGTACAGTGAAGCATGGTGGTGGTAGCATCATGCTATGGGGCTGTTTCTCTTCAGCTGTGGCTCTAGTCAAAATAGAAGGGAATAATGGATGGTTTATTTTGGCTCAACACCTTCGGGCCAACTGTTAAAGAGATGTCAATTACAGATGAGGAAAGACAGTTTGTTACAGCCCATTCAGAGACCAGATATGAAAACCAAAAAAAAGACAGAATATGGTATACAAGTTATTTCAAGAAAGAATGAAATAAAACTGCCAGATTAACATGGGAGACTCTAAAATGAAGTATTATTTAAAAAGTGTGCATGCCTCTGGAACCAATTTTATTTTATTATTTGTTTTGTACGTCACTTCTGGTGGTTTCTATATAATACTTTATGTTGGAAAAGATCTGACATGAGTTAACTTAGTTTTTAATATTTAATGTGTCGAAAAGCAACACAAAAGTTAATGTCATCACGTTGACAGAAACTGTTAAAAGGTAACAGACAGAAAAGGTATGACATTCATTACAGGCAGTAATTTAAAGTATTACTATTAAGCAACAAAAAACCTACCCAGGATCTGCCAAAGTAGCATTAGCTTCAGCATCAAAAAGCACAAGTGCCAAATGAATTAACATCCCACAAAGTAAACACCGGCTGCAGGATAATGGCTAAAATAATAATCACAGTTATTTGGTGTAATATTATCATTTATCACAATCATTCAGACAATTCAGGAACAAAACTTTTTTTTGTGCGTGTGTTATTTTAAATTGAGAGAAAGCTGCATTTTTAAAACCTGTACTCTAAACCTGCATAAATCCAAGACCTGTTCTTAGGCACATATACACAACAGTAAATAAACAGATACAATTAATTAATTTATAAAGTTGCTACTGCTAATAAAGATAATATTAATAATCATTATTATCATTGTTGTTATTACAAAATTAACAGCAATAATATTCTAAATAGTAAACAATAAACAAAGAAAAGTAATTAATTACGATTACTACTATTACTTCTCCTACTCCTAATAATAATAATAATGACAACAATAATAACATTATTCAATAGAATTTAATTCCATATATTTAATTTAAATTCAATTCAAACACTTCTACTTGTAGAGACAAGTTAAATAGACACAAATTCAATTGTGTTGGAGGCATTTTGCTGCATCGGTTTAGGACTAATTGTCCTTCTAAAGGGGAAACATCATTGGAAATCGATACCAAGTTCTTCTGACCTTTATCCTATGATCATCAGTGAATCCGACAGAAATGTCAGGATAGAAATGCGTGATGCAGGAAAATATCAATCACATGCTACAGTATGGCCTCAGCAGCTCCCAACCAGACTAAACACCTGCTGGAGGTTTTTATTAATAATATCACACCACTGAAGGAGTGTTGTTTGAAAAAGTTATGTTCCTCCGTGCACATTTCCAGATATGTGTAGAATCTGTGTAAAAACACAATGTTCTACTAGCTTATGATGTCCCTAAACCCTTACCATGTCATTTTTTTCCTTACAGGTACAGTAACAGCAACTCTACTCACAAACACTGTGGCCAAGTTTGTTTTATTAAGATAAAAATAAATAAATAAATAAATAAATAAATAAATAAATAAATAAATAAATAAATATTATTTGTAGCATTATTCTGAAAACCTGGCCTGGCTCCAAAATCTTGCCTGTCAGTTGAATCCTTTAGTGACGCGAACATTAAATCATTAGTACACACAGACATGTCTCAGACTAATCGGCTTTCCATTGACAAGCAAGCTGAAGTAAGAGAGAGGTGAGAGACGTGCTTGTGGGCATGCAGAGAACTGAAAATAGTCACAACATGAGACATGACACAGTAAAAGAACTGTTTATCAGCACAGAGGACATGTTTACAGCCTATATTCAGGCTTGAGTCCCAGATGTCCAGTGTCCCATCTCACCAGGAGGTAAAGATATACAACAGAGATACAAATATAGATTATTTTCCACAAACAAATAATGTGTTCTAAAGTGATACAGATATGAATCTGAGGTTCACTGTTTTTGTTTTGTTTTCATGGTTGTATGAGAAAGATTCAGAACTGTGCATTTAGAGTGAGAGCAGCGAGGGCAAGACCGATATAAACTGCAGTGCTGTGCAAGGCATTTAAAGCATCCTTAGTACCTGTCTGGTCTGGGATGCAGTAGCTTAAATTAAGTTCCTAATTTGTTGATATTTTGAGAAAATGTTTGGGGGAAAAAAACAAAAAACTGAGTGAGCGAGTATTTGATGGGGATGTGTTAGCTCAGTGGATATGGTGTTGGACTACTGATTGGAAGGTCATGATTTCGAACCCCATGGCCACCAACTGCCACTGCCAGGCCCCTGAGCATGACCCTTAACCCTTAACTGCTCTGCTGAATAACAGAAAAAACGTAAGTCGCTCTGCATAAGAGTGTCTGCCAAATGCCATAAATGTAATGTAATGAAGTGTCCAATCATTTCTAACAGAGCAATTATAAACTCCAGTGACACCCTCTCTTCAGGATTAGGTCATGTTCCACTTAAGATTTAAATCTGAATACAGAATATAGAGAACTTACACCCTTAGTTTAAAAGATTTGAAGCCAGTAGTTTGCAAAGAATAAAAATGTTTTTTTGCACATTGCAAGAAGCATGTGCAGCTTCTGTCCCTACCATGTGGAGCATCAGCAACAATATGCACCTGATATACCACTATATACAACATAATATAATAAATAAACAGGGAATACAGGTAAATTATATTTCCAGGTCTAGGACTGATTAACTGATGTTCTTAACTGAATAAATGAAACCGGAAAGGTGAGAAAGCTATGCTACTGCACCACAATCTCCAGTATTTAGCTGCTAATAGTGATTTCACTCTGCTTAGTCCATGCACTGAATCGTTATGGCAATGCAACTTCCAACCACCTCCTCACTTCTCTCCACTCAGAGCCACGCATCTCAGTTCGTTTCACATACGTATGCCAGCTTAGAGTCGGTGAGCTCCGCTTCCTGTGTGCAAGCAGAGAGCTTTGCTATGGCAACTGGCCTTTTCTCTTGCAGCCAGAGAGCAGCGATGCACGGTACAAGAAGGCAGTGTGCAGTTAGACACGGTCTCCGTCAACAGCGCAGTGTCGGAGATCGTTACACAACGTTTTTTTTTCTCAAATACGGGACAGTTGAATGGATAAGAGTGAGACTAGTTGCCATGGCAACATAAATGTACATGCATGCACACGCACAATTTGTTGCAGCACGGCCAGACCAGTAGTGCATGTAAATAAATAGGTAAAGAACACCTTATGTGGCTCTGTAGTTTGTTTAAATGCAAAGTGCACAAATGTTTGCATCATCACAGAAGGTACAGAATTTAAGATCAACTCCTGTTGCATGAACATTTTCAAAATCATTTTGTAAGTATGTATTTCTCTGTCAGAAAGAGTTTCAGGTTCTTGCTCTGTGCAGGATCTATGCAGCTTCAGAGCATCACAACTTCACCACGTATCGGTTACGCAACATGTGAGGAATAAATCGTGACAACTTGTACAGTTTACAGGAAAACTCTCAGCACTAGTGAGATGCAGCTCTGACACAAAGCAGAGTTATTGTTACACCCAGGAGCTATTTTCTAATAACCACAGACATTTAGAAATGATTCCTATTTGTTCGTCAAAGAAAAATATAAATCTTCATATTAAATACTGTTTAATATTTGTGAAAGAAGAACTTGTTTTATTACAGGTTCGTCATTCATTAATATTCACCTGCTTTTTACCTCCTCCATCAACATGCCAGAGGAAAAAAAAAACAGCGTGACATCCGAGCACACTTTTTTAATCTGCTAATTGTTGGGTTGCATTAATTAGCGAGCATTAGTCAAACACTTTCCTATCAATTAGCTGTTACTATAGAAACAGCGATGTACTAGCACAAATACCTTACTATACACTCGTGTTTTACCTTAGAACTTTACATAATTAAAAATAAAATAAAAAAAAAAAACAGACTCTGCTAATTTTATCATTTGAGACCAGTGTGTTAAAACTAAGAAATGAACCGCTTCAGGGAGTCATAGGAAAATAAGCAACAACAGGGTGTTGTGATGTGGCTTGACACAATACAACACTCCAAACTTGGTTATTTTTCAACAATAAACAGAAAGTATTTTACTCCAGAGTATTTTGGATTGTAGCCAACCATTTGAAATTCGTTATTAAAATGCAAATGAAAAGTTCGTTACTATTTTCAGTCATGCAGTAGCCATAAACACTCGCTCCCTTGTCAGCCTCTTTCTGTTTTTTAATAAGAAAAAAATTATACATATATATAATTAAAATTATAAAATTATATATATATATATATATATATATATATATATATATATATATATATATATATATATATATATATATATATATATATATACATATACACATAATACTAAATGTCCCTTAAGACTTGGCAGTAACTTAAAGCTTACTGTTACAAAGTGCAGATATGTTTAACCTCTGACACGTTAAGAATTTATTTGAAGATTTCATCATGTAAGCGATTTTTCTTTTCTTTTAATCGACGTATCGATAGGTAGAGATTGTGTGAAGCATCCCCGTCCCTGTGAATCGTCTGTTACTACAGAATCAATAACGTGTTAGAAGAAATGCTTTTATATGAGCTTGCAGCTGGCATTATTGTCTGAGTCACTGACGTAGAAAATGAACACCTCTTGACCAATCAGAATGGAGAATTCAATAGCACTGATGAATTACAAATTTCAAGACAACATCATTATTTTTCTGATTTTCTAACCCTGTGCATCATCTGGTAGGCTGTAATAAGACGGCTACTAAAATTACTTTCAGCAACAGGTTACTTTCTTTAAAGCAGAGCTGTGCAGAAGCAATATATACTACACCATTCTGTCCACGTCATAAACGTTAGTCTACCATTATAATATGAAATGACATACGCGCACACAGGAAAATGTGCAAGAGAATGAAAGAGATCAAAAGATTTACAAAAAAATATTAACACAACAAACAAGGTCACTCATGCTAAAGAAATAAAAGCTGCTGTGGCTGCCAAAATAAAAATATTATTTCAGATCCCATGGGAAGGAGGGGGGGGGGGAGTGAGTGTGTGCAGTTGTGTACTTGAGGTTCTTCAAAAACAAATTAAACAGTGCTCAATACTCTGAGGAGACACCTTTACCACAGGCTCTTTACCTTCACCAGCATTCACACCTATATATGGGTTTATTTACCCAATTAACACTTCAAATGTGTGAAAAGGTGGAGTGTTTATCATCTTTACTTTCACCTTGAGTTGCAATAATACACCTCTGGAAAGCAGAAGGTGCAAATATGTGCTATATCTTTTATAATAGGCTCCAGATTGACGCTCGGGATCAGACACGGCATCCACCTCATTGTCAGAAAATCTAGACAAACTGATAATCAATTGGTATTCAAACATAGCACATACTGTGTATGAGATGGGAAATGAGCCGGTGTATCTAGGTTACAGGTGTATCTTGCAGCATGATTTTGTGTGTGCACGTGTGTGTGTGTGTGTGTGTCTGTGTGAGTGAGAGAGAGTTGTTTTCGTGTCCATTGAGAGCGGATTAACAGGAGACTCTGCTATGTTACAGAGTAAATATGGAAATATTGGAGGTGGATACGCGTACATGACAAAAGACAAGTGCAGTTTGTTCGACAGTTGGTGCACATTAATATTAACACTACTCTATGAATAATTTAAAAAAAGGCAACAATAAGAGCTTGACAACTTGTGGTTATCGTTTGGGGCTACGAAACTGAAGATAGAATTAAAATGGAGTTAAAACAGTGTGTGCTGCTATAGAAAAAGAATCAGTTTGTGGATTACCGGATGTAGTGCTAAGCAAAGCAATGTAATGTTACATTTTTATGTCCAAATATGTTTAATTAGTTTTGTACCACACAATAACACACAATGCTTTTTTATCCAATTTATAGATTGGGAACATCTGCAAGACAACGTTCCTTCATCAAATAGCCTCACCATCAACTTTATTAGGAACACCTATACACTTCCAGCACAATACATAAAACCATAGAGATACAGAACAAAAGCTTCAGTTACTGGTCACATCAAACATCACAGTGAACAAAGTGTGATCTCTGTGGCTTGGTTGACGATCAGTAATTTATAAAATACTCTAACCAGCCTATCTGGCATCAACAACCATGCCATGGTTAAATCCACAGAGATCCCACTTTCTTTATTCTGATGTTTGATGTGGAGATTAACTTAAGCTCTTGTCCGGCATCTGTATCGTTTTTATGCATTGTACTGCTGCCTCATGACTGGCTGATTAGATAACTGGAGCTTTATAGGTGTTCCTAATAATGAGGACAGGGAGTCTACATTATAGCAGCTATAAATATTTGTTCAAGACAACAGAGCAACAAAAAACCCTACTGAAACTTTGATAAAATGGTGATACTAGTGCCTCCTTCCATAAATATAAATACAGAGAATCAACAGCTAAAATCTTTTTCTTTATCTAATAACAGCACATATTTAAAATTATTTTATTATTATTAGATTACACACAGCATCGGGTATAAAAGTGAATGTTAAAGCGCTGTTACCATGGAAACATTAGAATGAGCTCATTACCGTAAACCTGTGATTTGACAGCCGGGAAATCTGACAGGGCTGCTGTTATAAAAATGTATTTGAACCAATCAGATCAGAGAATTCAACAGTGCTGTGGTGTAAAGAGGAAAATGAGTTGCTGTTGTTAAAATCCTTAAATCTATGTATACAGAGGATTTGGAAAGTATTCAAATTTATTAAAAAGAAAAAAGCTGAAATCTCATGTACATAAGGATTCTTTTACTCAGTACTTTGGCAGCAATTACTGCCTCAGGTTTTATTGGGGATGATACAACAAGCTTATCAGACCTGGATTGGGGGATTTTCTGCCATTCTTCTTTCAAAATCCTCTCAAGCTCAGTAAGGTTGGATGGGGCTGTCAGTGGACAGCCGTTATCAGGTTTCCCCAGAGGTGTTCAATAGGGTTCAAGTCAGGGCTTCTGCTGGGCCACTCTAGTGCCCCCTTTCAACCAGAAAGAACCGGGTGCCGGTTCAGAGCTAGTGCTGGTTCGAAGAACCAGTTTGCCTTTCCATGGGCTAGAGAGCCATCACAGAGCCAAGTCTTACTGTACGTCACTGTATACAACGTTATACAGCAACATTAGCACAGCAGCGACAAACACAAACACCAACAATGGTGGATGTTGCTTTACTGTTAATGCTCATGGCTTTCAAACCTACATCGGCAAGCGCTGAGAATCCTGATTTAAAATCATTTTCTCTTTTGTCTTGTTGGTCACAGTAACCCAAGCCCCCAACCCCTGACGCAAGCGGTTCTTAAGTCTTGATCAGCAATGTTTTGCTACTTAAGAACCACTTTTCCTTGTTCAGAGCCGGTGCTTTGGGTGGCGAAAAAGAAAGAACTGATTTTTAATTAGGCTCTGGCTCTAAACCAGCACTCAAAATATGGTGGAAAAGAGGCATAAGACATTTTCAGAGTTGTCCCTAAGCTACTCCAGTGTTGTCTTGGCTGTGTGCTTAGGGTTGTTGTCATGTTGGAAGGTGAACCTTCGGCCCAGTCTGAGGTCCTGAGTACTGTGCAACAGGTTGCAGATATCTCTACTTTGTTCCAGATTTCCTTCAACCCTGTCAAGTCTCTCTGTTCCTGCTGCTAAAAAAATCACTCCCACTCCATGATGCTGCCACCACCATGCTTCAATGTTGGGATGTTATTTGGCAGGTGATGAGCGGTGCCAGGTTTCCTCCGGATAGAACATTTAGAATTGATGGCAAACTGACTGTGAGGCACTAGATTATCTGGTCTAATGAAAACAACCTTTGCCTTGAATACAGGTGAGTCTGAGTAGGTTTTCACAGTGGCCACATTTGCTGCAGTCCTGGCAACACTCACAGGCTTCTAAATTTGATCAGAAAGCCCAGTGCATTTATGTTCTTAAATGAAGCACATCATGAACACAACACGGTCATATTTTTGTAATTTTTTTACTTTAGTATTATTATGTGCAGTGAAGCTGTGTCCCACAAAGTTCCCCTGCTACTCCTGCAAACTAATGATGTCATCATCAACTAAAACACATGCACAGGATATTTTACATCCTGAAGCGAAAGTGACGTGACATACGGCTAAGTATGGTGACCCATACTCAGAATTTGTTCTCTGCGTTTAACCCATCCAAAGTGCACACACACACACACACCGTGAACACACACCCGGAGCAGTGGGCAGCCATTTATGCTGCGGCGCCCGGGGAGCAGTCGGGGGGTTCGGTGCCTTGCTCAAGGGCACCTCAATCGTGGCCGGCCCGAGACTCGAACCAACAACCTTAGGGTTAGGAGTCAGGCTCTCTAACCATTAGGCCACGACTTCCCCCAAAGTATAAATGCACAGGAAATGCGACACAGTTCAAGTGCAACCGAACTCGCATCACCTCGCAATTATTAGCTAGAGGTATGACTATTAAAGACATGGCTAACTGGTCTAAGCAAATTAACATATCCTCCTTTCCACCCCTTTAATGTACTGCCACACAACAATGAGGGTATACAGTATCTCACAGAAGTTGTAAGTATCTCACATTTTTGTAAATATTCTATTATATCTTTTCATGTGACAACACTGAAGAAATGACACTTTTCTATAATGTAAAGTAGTGAATGTATAGCTTATATAACAGTGTAAATTTGCTGTCCCCTCAAATTAACAAACACACAGCCATTAGTGGCCAAAAAAGTGAGTACACCCCTAAGTAAAAATGACCAAATTGGGCCCAATTAGCCATTTTCTCTCCCTGGTGTCATGTGACTCATCAGTGTTACAAGGTCTCAGGTGTGAATGGGAAGCATTTGTGTTACATTTGGTGTTATCGCTCGTACTCTCATATACCGGTCACTGGAAATTCAACATGGCTGCAGAGGTTGAAGGGGTCAGTGGTCTGCCTGTCAGTGTTCAGACCATACGCTGCACACTGCATCAAATTGGTCTGCATGGCTGTCATCCCAGAAGGAAGCCTCTTCTAAAGATGATGCACAAGAAAGCCTGCAAACCGTTCGCTGAAGACGAGGACATGGATTACTGGAACCCTGTCCTGTTTTTTGATGAGACCAAGATAAACTTATTTGACTCAGATGGTGTCAAGCATGTGTGGCAGCAACCAGGTGAAAAGTATAAAGACATGTGTGTCTTGCCTACAGTCAAGCATGGTGGTGGGAGTGTCATGGTCAGGGCTGCAGGAGTTCTGCTGGCACCGGGGAGCTACAGTTCAATGAGGGAACCTTGAATACCAACATGTACTGCAACATACTGAAGCAGAGCGTGATCCCGTCCCTTCGGAGTCTCTGCCGCATGTCTTCCAACATGATAAAGACCCCAAACACACCTACAAGATGACCACTGCCTTGCTAAAGAAGCTGAGGGTAAACCTATGATGCTCTGGTGAACTCCATGCCCAAGAGGGTTAAGGCAGTGCTGGAAAATAATGGTGGCCACATAAAATATTGAAACTTTGAGCCCAATTTGGACATTTTTACTTAGGGGTGTACTCACATTTGTAGCCAGTGGTTTGGACATTAAGGGCTGTGTGTTAGTTATTTTGAGGGGACAACAAATTTACACTGTTATGCAAGCTTTACACACACTACACAAAGTGTCATTTCTTCAGTGTTGTCACGTGAAAAGATATACAAATATTTACAAAAATGTGAGGGGTGATCAGCATAAGCTTTTCAGCAGCTCTTCTGTTACAGTGACTCACGTCTCTAATTAAGAACTCCAGAGTGGCGTAGGCGATGGCGATTCCATCATGTGTGCTTGTGCCACGGCCGAGTTCATCCAAGATCACTAGAGAACGTGCTGTAGCACGAGACAGGATCTCTGAGGCCTCCACAAGCTCCTCCATGAAGGTGCTTCGTCCTTTTGAGATGTTATCTGAGGCTCCCATCCTACAAAGGGAAAAAAAAAAAAAAGCACAACAAAAAAAATTATTTTAACCCAAACCATTTGTAAATGTTTACTTTAAGCTACTTAATCGATCCCACCATTGCTTGAATTTTCAGGTTGAAATAACACTGGCATCATGTCACCAGCAGTATGATTATTACTAATTTAACCATTACATAAAAAAAATCAGTTGCTCTTTGTGTAATGAGACTCTTTTTAATCGTGTCTCTTGGTTAAAGAACTAGTCTCACTTTAATGACTAATTAAAAGACATTAGAAGCTTTGCAGGAGCTCTAGTTGGTGCAAGCATGACATGACAGGAAGTCTGGTCAGAGAGACAGGATGGCCAATAAAAACCAGTCACAGCAATGATTACAGCTTGAGAGCTGAGGAAGGTAATGAGGGGGAAATTGCTGTATATTCATATGCTACACTATTTACACACACACAGCGTATTACAGTACACGGCTAAATTAACCTGATTATCAAGAGCAATGATGTGCTCATAATCTAGCATCAGGCTGAAACAGAAACATTTCTCATTAGAGAAGCTAATAAAACACAAAAGGCTAATTTCTTTTCAAATGATCGCAGCTATTGATCAGTTGGTGATTTATTGAGTTACAATCACATTGTGTCTATTTCATCCTAAAACAATAGAGAATAAATGCATTTCAGAGTCAATTGTTGTTTAACCCACACCAGACTCATAAAGAGCTCACCGGTCTCAACCTCTTTTCACTTTTATTAGTGTATACTGTAAAGTGGAACAGCACTACTGTAAGTGTGTGGAAATGAGGTTAAGTGTGAACAAAGTCCTAGGAAAAGCTCAGGACAGATGAGATTATCCACTAAAGCAAGGGTGAGATTAAGGAAGAAAATATTTTCAAGAAATTCAAATCTTTAGAGATTCGTTACCTGTAATGATCATCCACAAAGTGAATCCCAACTACAAAAGCTCCAAGCTGAAGTAATTCCTAAACCCTGTAGATATGCATCAGGCTAAGAGAATCACTACATTTTTAAGCACTTAAAAGTAAACCATTCTCGATTCCTGTAGCACTTTTTTGTAAAATTCTTTTAGGTGTGCTTCACTTTCAAAGAATGCTTTTAGAAAGCTAGACCTCTTGTCCAAGTGTGTACTGGTGCCTTTCTTTTAAAAGTGTTTATCTCTGGTCAGTTAAGAGCAACATGAGAATTTGGGCATCATTCTCTTCTCTAGACAGTTCAACACAATTGTCCACAAAGCCCTTCCCCTCACGTCACGGAGCGATGCAGGGTTTACTATGTTTGAAACTAGCAAAAAAATAAACTGGGTACAGATAACTGTGATGACAAAACCAAAGCTGCTGTAGCATCAAAACCTTGAGAGAGAAGTGCTGACAGCTTACTCGTTTGAATAGCTCCATCCTTTTAAGCCTTTCTTTTTTCTTTTTTTTTTGCATTTAATTTCCTGTTTCCATAGTAACCTGAAAACGTTGAAGGAAGAAGTGCTTGGTAACCTTGCCGTTCATTCAATAAAAGTGCATCAGTGCTCATGACCAGTCAGCGCACGCCAACTTCCAGACCAAGGACGTGATAAAATGCGGGCAACCGATTAGATTTCAGAAGTGCTGCTCTGAAAATAGCCATACTTCTTAAGTTCTTGTAAGATTTTTGATGTATCTGAATCAATTGTGCAGCTTTTGGACGTTCAACAAATTAATCTTTTCTTCATATTCACTAAGACCAAATCCACCTTTTTGATAAAGTATGGACTGTAAATAATTTTCTTTTGCATGAGTCATAAAACAGTTTGACATTTAATGTAATCCATCTGACTTACAGTTTGATTCGCTGTCATTTCAGGCTCATCCCAGAGTTCCAAGGCATACACGCAATTAGCATTGTTTGCTTGGATGAGTCCTAAGTGCACCACGGGCCACTGAACCCTTCAAGGCTTAATTGGCTGCTGTTTGAACATGTTTTTCACCTGTTAATTAGAACATGCATCTCCAGAGAAAAAAAGCAATAACGTTTTCACCAGCAAGCTCACCGGGTCTGTGTTACAAAACCAATCCAAAGGCCATTCAGGAAGCAGAACCGAATCTCTTTTAACCATGTTTTAAACTGGCACAAAAGTCATTCATCATAACATGTGAAGTATTGAAACTATACGTTGTTCCTGATAAGTTCATTCACAAATGTCCTAAAATGAAACAGCATTATTATCAGTAATAATGGTCTATTATTTAATTAGTCTATTATTTTT
Source organism: Tachysurus fulvidraco (assembly GCF_022655615.1). Lineage (NCBI taxonomy): Eukaryota > Metazoa > Chordata > Actinopteri > Siluriformes > Bagridae > Tachysurus > Tachysurus fulvidraco. The sequence continues at coordinate 11,561,701 of NC_062526.1, forward strand.
TGTTTTTGTTTGCTTGCATTTAGTTCCCAATTTTTACTGATGCACTACAAGGTGTCAAACCCAGAAAGATTGATATAAATACTAGTATTAATCAGTTCCTGATGGATTTCACCATGTTTTTTTTTTTTTTTGTGACTGTTGCAGCCAAACTGCATCTCTTCTTTTAAAACGGCAACCACAGGATTCTTATTTTAAACACATTATTGATAAATTACATACATAATTACTGTCAATGATAGCTGTACTCATGTTCGATAGTAGACCTAAATGGAACAGGGGTTTGGCTGAATGTCTTGACACAAAGTTTTCTTGATATTCAAATCAAATCAAATAAATTTTTATTTGGCACATACACATACATACATACTGAGTACGACATGCAGTGAAATGCTTTTTACGTCTGTCCGGTATTCAAGCAGAAAAAGGAATGGAAGGGATTTTTTGTTTATTTCTGCGATCTTAAAATTCTGGGATCTGATTTACAAATACTAAATGCTTAGATATACACAGGTATAGGCAGAGTGCACACCGCTGTGCAAATGAACAGCCAGCACAAAATGGACAATCAGGATGATCTGGATGACGCCAATCAAAGCGTCTGGTACCTGATGAAATGATCAAGAAAATACATTTTCTTTCTACAACACAAGTAAACCTAATAAAGCTTTGTAAACATGAAACATAGCAGAAAAAATTATAATAAATGCTATTCACTGATCACAGTGGAAAGACACAGGGAATACAAATAAAACTAGTATAAAAGAAGAATTTCACAGTGACCCAATCCACTCATCTCCATTGCAGCCTTTTTAAGGCTGGGAATTAATCAATACTAAGTAGCTATTTGATTTCGGTAAAAAGATCCTTGGACTTTTTTCTTGTATATCTTGTATATTTTTCTTTTTAAACTGATATGCAACCCTTGAAGTGACCATTACAAAATATTAAGTTCCTTCTTAAAGATTTACTTTTGTTGGAGCATTAAGGGTTAACCCCTGGAGCAGTAAGGGGTAAGGGGCAGGCATCCAGAAAATTTGTAGGCTCTAAGCTGATATACCCACTTTTTTTTTTTTTTTTTTTTTTTAAACATGTCTTAAGAATATAGGGGCAGTGATGGCTCATTTGATTAAGGCTCTGGGTTGTTGATTGGCCTGACATGGGTCAGGATCCCAGCAGTGCCAAGCCGCCACTGCTGGGATCCTGACCCATGTTCCTCCAATCAACAACCCAGAGCCTTAATCAAATGAGCCATCACTGCCCCTATATTCTTAAGACATGTTTAAAAAAAAAAAAAAAAAAAAAAAGTGGGTATATCAGCTTAGAGCCTACAAATTTTCTGGATGCCTGCACAAAGTAAATCACACCAAACTGAACCTGGTATCAGATCAGTGAAGTGAGCAGTAATATTCAGCATCTTGGGAAAATAATAATTCTCTTGCTTTTCAACAGCATATGGCAAGTGTTTTGTGCCACATCTTAGTCTGTCACACGCTCAATTTCCAAAGTGCACATCAGCTGCCTTGCGCAGTCGACTTTAATACGAGGTAACGGCTGCTTAGTGAAGATGCGATGAACTTCAATCAAATGGTTAAAACCAAACATTAATCACAAACACATTCTAGCGTTTGTGAGATGTCGTTTCTCCATCATGCACCTGTTCTATATCCGCAGCAGAGCCAAAGCATGCTTAAAGCCTCATATGATACTAATTAGGAGATCACTATTGTGCGTATCTGCTGACAGTGTGTTAACATAATTAGACACACACACTCAGAGTTAATAAATAAGTCACTGCCAAATCATGATAGGATTTCTCCAATACTGTCAGACGATATTTAGAGTAATAACAAGCATGAAAATGCTTCACTTGCATTTTGGACACATGTAGATGATGAATGGATTGCTGGTCATTACGTGCAAAGGAAACATGCCTTTGACAGCATGTTAGCGGGTCTGTCAATCGGAACAGCAGCAGCACAACCACAGAACAGAGGAAAAGTGTGACAGGCCACATAAATGAGCTGTGTGAAAAGAGAAAATGCTCTTTTGAATGTGCTCTTTCTGAACAATAACAGAATTGATGGGGAATACTGTTGTGAATCTGTTTAAATAGCTTGAAAGGAAAACAGTTCTATTGAACAGACAAAACATGAGCTCAGCCAACCTCATTGTTCACAAAAAAAATGCTGTGACATCATCAATACACATAAAATATTTAGGAATCCAGAAACAGTCATTTCTAAAACCTTTTACTCTTCACAGGTACCATCACATTTCCAATAAACCAATCCTGCTTTCTTTTTACAAAAGAAGTATCCCAGCTAAATCAAGTTTAACAGAATTAACAGTAAGGTACATTTGCAATACCTCTACGTTGACACCCTGGTGAGAAAGCCTTGCACCACTAGAAGAGCATCCTGACAAAAAAACATCACAGCTTGGTTTGGGATCAAAGAATGAACAGGAGCTTCTTCCTGACATTCAAAAACTACAGGCCCTGATCCAGGACAACATGTGATTTATCTACACAAAACACACTACCACAACAGCATTTGGGACAGAAAATTAAAATTGCACACATTATTCAGAACAGTCTCGACGTTCTACCACCGATCCATATTTATATATTTTCTATATTTTTCCCTTTCCTACATAGTTAAATTCTATTCATTCTATTTATTGTAATTCAATTCTTACTCTATTTTAAATCTATTTTTATGTCCTTCCTTATTCCTTTCCTTCCATGGTTTTCCCATTCCTTGCATTTTCCCGCTCAGCTTCCCTTCCCTGTTCTACTCTTTGTAACTCTTCTCCTTCTGTATTTCTTCTCTTCTTATCCCCCCTCCTAGATTCCCATTTTTCCATCTTTTCCATGTATTTAATTTTTCTTTTTCCATTCCTTTCTATTTTGTCTCCCCCATTTCTTTCCTTCTAATTTCCCACTTTTTTCCTTTCCTTTCACCATTTCTTTTCCCTTCCTTTCCATTTTTCCTTGTATGTTTCCTCTCTCCTCTTCTTCTCTCCCATTTTATTCTCTTACTGCATCTTACTTCTCTTACTCAGCTTTTCCTTTACATTCCTCTTCTACAAAATGCCTCATCAATAGACCTTTGAATGTTTAAGGACTCCGGCATTCTGAACCCTGTGTATCAGACACAGAAGAGACCATAAAAATGCATCATATTATGTTTGTACGTTCTTAATAGTGCGTACCTCCCGAGCTAATTACAGTAAAACTAAAACACCTGCGCCAGTGGCAAATTTCTCTTCCTCCAACTCTAGACAATTCCACCAGAAGTCTGGAGTCTACCTGAACTACGAGTGTTTTCCTGGCCACCGAGACCCAAACTGTCAGCTGTCCTTGTTCAACCTACCCATTTAACAAGCAGAAAATGAGAGAACAATAGCAATGCGCATGCTGAGACGAATGACAAGTATATTCTCGAGCAGGGAGCATTTCAACGTGCCAGACTGAGAATGCTTCATTACTCTGTCTCGGCTCCTTATTTCCCAACACAGTAACCATTAGGGAGGAAAGCATAGTTCTGCATTAGAGGAGAGCAGGTGGGTGGAAATAATCAATGTTCTTTGAAAGAGATCTTGTTGGTGAGAGGTGCACTTTTAATGTGGGTGTGGAAACTGAAGACTGAGGGAGGGTTTGTGAAGAAAGCGAGAGGGATCTGAACATCTTTTATTAGAAGATCTGATTATGTAACTTAAAGACTGACATTGTGCATTGTACGCACCCATGAACAAGAACACCGGGGTTCACATGGTGTTTGGTTCACATGGTGTCATCACTCAGAGAATTACAGAGACTGTCGTAATTCTCCAAAGGATCACCAGGTGGTGTAGTCAAGTATCACAACATATTAACCTGTAGGCTAAACGTTGCCACAATCTGCATTGATACTCCAATATATGCTTTAATAAACCACAGAAATAAATTAATAAATGAATGAATCCAGGTTATAGCGGATACTGGGTCAATGACCAGGAACATTGAGAATGATGTAGGGATAACATCAGGATGGGACACAAGTCCATTCAGTTTAGACCTAAGAGTAATTTAGCTTTAGCTAATCCTTATACTGGCATGTTTTTTAATAACCAAAGAACCTACAGACTGGGAGTCTAAAACAAACAAAACTCCACCTAGACAGTAATCCACAATCAGGAATGAACTTGGTACACTTGGTACACCAAACCCTGTAGCTGTGAGGTCTACCTACTGACACCTACCTTTAACACTAGCTACTGAGCAACTGTGCCCTTAATGATTTATTCATGAATAAATAGACAAATATAAAGATTTGAAGATGGACACTATAGTGATAGTGTGTACAGTAATTTATGTACATACTGAAGGCCATATTGATAAAATTAATGATCTATTTTAAAATGTGCCCCTTTCTATCCTTTATATAAAGACGTATACATGTAGATTCTGTAAATTCTCTGTTGGTTTTGTGAATTTAGCCTTAAAATTTCAAGAGAACCAGACAATACCTTGTATAAATGCCATCCACAATGCCAAATGATGCCTCGCTGGCTGGCACAAAGGATCCCAGTTGAGCCATGATGGTGAGAAGAGCCACCTGGCGAATATACGAGCTCTTTCCCCCCATGTTGGGTCCAGTGATGATCATGGCTCGCTTGCCTTCTCCCTAAAAGAAAGGTTAGGACAATAAAATTGAATGGCATAGCTGCACTTGTCAAGTCATTAATCTAATGCACTGCTAAAATCAAACATTTCCACAGCATATGTTGAGTAAACAAGTGCAGATGTTCATTATACAGGAAGTTGACTTGACAAGAATATTAAAAAGGACTCCATTAAACATGATGGTAAAGAGCGGTCAGGTTTTAGAAGGCGGTCACAGACCACTGTAAATATATATATAAATTATATATAAATATATAAATGTAATAATATTACCTGAAATAAGATGTCAAGTTTTTGCTGGAAATCGAGGCAGGTTAAAAAGGAAAGATTGTGTGTGTGTGTGTGTGTGTGTGTGTGTGTGTGTGTACTATTACAACTATTTACTGGTAGGAAGTAACTGTAATACCACTAAAGGTTTCCAGAAAAACAAAAAGACTTTATTAATTATGCAAATCATAGAGCTTCTGAAGCCATAGGAGATAAAGCCTGTTCAAAATTTGTTGTTAGATGTTTAAAACAAATTATTCATAACTCGTAGAAGTGTCTCAAATAAGAAATCATTAATTAATATTCCATACATATTCAGGTGCTGGTTAATCAAATCAGGTACTCCCATCATGTAGAAGCACTTTATGGGTATACAATTACTGAGTGTAGTCCATCTGCTGCTATCTGAATGGGGTTTGTTATGCTAGGCACAAATGTAAGACCACCAATGAATAGATATTATTCAGTACCGCACACACCTACCTTGTTAGGACACCTTAGGAGCTCATCATTCAAATTTGTCATCAGTTGTTCTTTTCTAGCTACAGAATTCCTGACTAATTTATCAGCCCCCTAAACCCTGGCAAAAAATCCTACATTCGGTAACCATACACCTACAAATTGACAAGTATGGTAGGTTTAGATTTAGATAATGGACAATAAGTTTAACTGTAATAGAGTTGTATAAACATATAAAGTATATAGAGCATCCAAAGAGGAGAAATTGCAGACAGTGAAAGAAAAACAGAAAACCTAGTTATTTTGGCTCGTCAAGATCCAGACAGATAAACAACACATAGAGAACCAACACAAGCGAGTGATAGATGATACAGAGCTGAAAACACCAGTGGTGATAAATGTGGTGGTCTGGACTGATAATCCAGTCCTAGAGAAACACAAAAGACTGAAAGAGAACCAAAAAGACAGCGTGGAAGGTTCAAAACAAAGTTGTGCCACTGGTAATGAAACCCTTGTGACTGTGACCCCAGAGTTGGAAAAGCAGCTCCTACAGAATACTTACACAGCTTTAATCACCGTCTTGAACTGAGTTTCAACATGCATCAGAATGCTGTGGTGTTTGTGACACTATGTGCATACGATGTTTCACTTCTGTTTACTCTATGCAAAAACCAAATTCAGGAAGCTGAAATTTTAGCTGCAATCACAGTTTTGTCCCTTGAGGATTTATACTGGATATTACCAAAGAATACTAAAGATTACTAGATTAAAAGGTTTAAAAAAGTGAAAGAGAGAGAGAGACACAAGGAGAGAGACAGAACGACAGAGAGAGAGAGAGAGAGAGAGAGAGAGAGAGAGAGAGAGAGAGAGAGACAGACAGACAGACAGACAGACAGACAGCAAAAATGAAGAAAAAAAGGCACAATGGTGAAATGGCACCTGTACCAAAGGATGGCTTATGTTTTAATTTCCTCTATGGACAAACAGATTAACCTGCTGTGAGAAAAACAGACTGCCTTGATATCAACACTGCTGTCTACCAGCTGTATCTAAATATCTCAGCAATAACCAAACCCTGCAGTCCAGTCTCTGTGTCTCTGTCTCTCTCTCTTTTTGTCTCAGTGTTGGTGTGTCTGTATCTCTTGTCTGTCTGTCTGTTGGTCTATGCTGCCTGTAGGGGGGTGTGTGTGATTGAGAGACAAAGTTTCTCTCAAAGCACAGATCAATATTTCTTATAAATAATGATCTTTTCATTTCTGCTGTAAAAGTCAGATTGCTGAGACAATGAATCAATAGCATTATAGATGGAAACTGTTACAACTGCTGTATGGATTGAACATTGGATTACACTGAACTCTAAATCCTGAAGATAAATGTGCACAAATGAATAATACACCACTGTGGTTTACCAATACTGTATATACCCGGTGGCTTTCTTATTAGTCACAACTGTATCTTTATGTGTAAAGCACATTCGTACATTAAATGTAACTACAAGGAAAATAAAAAGACAATAAAAGGAAGAGAATAATAGGAAACTACTAAAGACAAATGCAATAATAAATTATTTACAAGTAAAAAAAAAAAAAGAATGCATAAAAGAAACTTTCAGAAAATAAATAAATAAGTAACTAACTGTATCCCATTTAATGATCCCTGTATGGATGGTGATCGGACCAATACTGAGCAGATATTATTTATGCAGTAGATTTTTCTCTGCATAACAATGCCACTTACTAAGATCCTACATAAATAGCAATTATTTGTGTGTGTGTATTTATTGAAGGATCTGCAGGAAATATACAAAAATAACTGCATTGATGGCATCATGTATAAAGCAGGATGAGATACCAATAATTAAATGACTTTTACATGTCCTAAATACTCCAGATAGCTGTGTTTAATTCTGATCTCAAAGAGTTAAACAGAAGTATAGATAGACGGGCCACAGACACACACACACACACACACACACACACACACACACACACACACACACACACACACACACACACACACACACACACACACACACACACACACACAGTAGGTGGTGCAAATTACGACTCTTCAAAGAGAGTTGACTTTTTCGACTCCCAAACAGCTCACTGCATTTCACTACACATGAACTTTATGGTCTATTTAACAAAATAATGTCACACTGCATTTGATTACATTTCTTAGAAACATTTGTTGAATCATTTGTTGAATTATCACAGTGTAGCAGTGAATCCACCAAGCATCCCTACATTAATGGTTATCATGTTTACTCTGTCTGGGCTTCATTAAGAAAATTCATTTTTATTCATTATTGGAACACACCAACAGGCACTCACATACGTGCATGCACACACACTCTCAGGCACACCCTCACACAAATATGGCTCATATATGTGACACACAACTAATAAATTATAATTGTACAAGTTTTAGAATAAATAAATGAGGTGAGGGAAGCTAGTGCAGGTAAGAGTTGGCGTACTGTTCATTAGTTATGTGAAATAAAAGCTTCTACAGCTTCAAATGATGTTGGCATCAGAGGTGCAAAAGTGCAGAGAAATTATATTTGCTCATTATAATGATGTAAGAGACAATATTGAAAAACATTAGTAAAAATACTTTTACTTTGTCTTCAGATGACAATAAAACACTCATGAGCCATAAAGAAAAAATGAAATAAATTAAACAAAACAAGAAGAAAATATAATGGTGTAAAATTACTGAGCATATCTTATCTAAGTATAATTTGCCAGCTCCATCTATAGGCAGGGAGCACCATAGTCCTGCTACGAACCAGATATTATATTTAATACAGCATATACTTGAGCAAGGCACCGAACCCCCCAACTGCTCCCCGGGCGCCGCAGCATAAATGGCTGCCCACTGCTCCGGGTGTGTGTTCACGGTGTGTGTGTGTGTTCAGTGCTGTGTGTGTGCACTTTGGATGGGTCAAATGCAGAGAACGAATTCTGAGTATGGGTCACCGTACTTAGCCGTATGTCACTTTCACTTTCATATACACAAATAAATGGTGTTAATTTGCATGTGGGGTTAGGAAAATAGTTACGACACAGATTTCTTCATATGCAAAGCAGGCTGTCAAAGTATTATCCATCCATCCATCCATTTTCTACCGCTTATCCGGGGCCGGGTCGCGGGGGCAGCAGTCTAAGCAGGGATGCCCAGACTTCCCTCTCCCCAGACACTTCCATATATAATAGTGATAGTTGTAAACAGCCCCCACCAAATGACATAATTCTTGATTTCAAAATAATAATAAAAAAGTAAACTTCTCTGCGAATGTTAATGCAAAGTCACGTTACTTAGTTATATTTAACTTAAAAATAGCAGGAAAACAAAAATTATTTCGTAAAGTTGTGCAAATGTTTGGATACCCAACCAAGCCTGTACTTAGTAAGACAACAGAAGATTTTACAGATCGCAAATGTGGTTTTTTTTTTTCTTCAAATATTTCTCGCGCATCTGGAACAACAAAATTGTTTTGCAAACTTCATATATTGACTTTTGGGATGAGGTCACAGGAAAGATTTCCTTCTATTGACTCTTACATGCAGATCATATTTGTGTAAGCAGTGCTGCAAGAAAAGAAGAGTGCACCACCGCTCCGGTGTCACCTAAACCTTCCTACAGGTCTTTGACTCTGATATGACAGTTCTATCTGAGAGAACATCAGATCTTGCCTAGATTTCCACAGTTCCACTTAACTGTCATGTCTTAATGGAATTTCAGATGGCAGAAAGTAAAAGATGAAAGAAATTGAAGATGACGAATCTTTTTATGGTCATGGCTGCTTTGTACTGTAGGCATTAATTAGCTTCATTTTCAGATCCTCAGTAGAAGTCTTAATCTGGTCTAAAACATTATGCACATCTCTCTCTCTCTAATGGGTGCTGAGCTGCTAGAAGCACCCTTTGGTGGTCACTTCTCATTAATAAACAGGGGAAAGGAAAGCTGACAAAGTGTGCAATCCAACCGATGGGCTATAGGATACAGTAATTATAGTAGGAGTACCTGATAAAATGACTAATAGGTGTAAAATCATTTATATCTTTGAGGAGTTCTCACCTGAAGATCAGTGTCATTAGGTACATACTGATCCTGCTCTGCCATCAACATGTTGATGACTGGGTGCCTGCCTTCTCGGATCACTATGCGGCTCTCCTGCTCCAGAACCTCTGGCCTGCACACAGCACATCCAGACAACAGCAGGAAATATGTAGCATGAAATTTTACTGGAGATTACATTCATAATTAAAGCACAGTCACCAGAACTCATTCTTATATAACAAGACAAGAAAGAATTCAAAGCGTACAGAACGTTGGATTTGTATGATTGTCTAAATATATACATCCCGAAGTGTAGCGTAAGGGGACTCTTCGGTGCTGTGCGGAACAGGAGGAAGGGGGTGGCAGCACGGAGCAGATGGGGGTGTAGTTGGCGTAAAAACCTCAGCCTTCAAAGTCAAATCCACTCCCCCACACAGGCTGTGAGAAGCAGAGGGAGTTGGCTGCGTACGCTCCGGAGGCGGGCTGGAGCCTGCTGCTGGCCACATAGAGCCCTCTGGGGTCCCCCACTCTCAATCCTCCACCTACGCTTACGTAAGGAGTTTCAAACACCTCTCACCAAATACAAAAGACAAAAAAAATCAGCCTTTATCCAAGAGGAGAACATGTGCTTTTTATGGCACCGGTAACTGCAAGCACGAAGCTTAAAGTTGTTCTGTAGCTTTTGGTCAAATAAAAAACCTCAAAATCTAGCTTATTTACCTTATACGTCTTAGCTTGACAAGGAATAAAAATAAACCTATATAGAATTTTCTTTAAAAAAGACTTTCACTGCCCGACACATTGGCTTGTCATTATTTATTGCTCATTATACATTGTACTAGATTGCTGGGCTGCATTAACACCAGCAAGTGAACCCGAAACGATGCCAATATGTTAGTGACAATAGAGAAAATAGAAAGAATGCTGAGAGGAATCTTTCTCAGACTTTCAACATTAAAATGCAATGAAAATAAATCACCAGAATTTGAGAGACAATATTGCACAGACAAGTGTGCAAACAGCAGACCTAAAATATTGCACTTTGGGGATAAAATGATGGGTTTTGATGTCCTTGTAGTTTTTCTTTGGTTAAGAAAGCAATAAATTTTACCATCCATGGTTTATGCATTATATATTGTTTATGTTCCTTGTGGAATTACAAAATTATCAGTGAACTAATATTCAAATGCATATGTATTCAATTCATTTTTTTTGCCATATTAAAGGAGATTCTATGCTTTTTGAAGTTGTAAAGAACAGCAAAATTGTTTCACTCAAGCACTATTTTCTTATGTTCAGTGATTCGTTTCATATTTATTTTTTCAATTTAAAAGTGACTACATTTTTTTTAAATAGAAAATGCCTGCTTGATCACTATTTGTAAGAAAAATAACAATATGTGTAGCATGATAAGCATGATAACCAAAAATGATGAAACATGCAGGAGGAGTTCCACACCTGCAATAATTGTTGTCTTTAGCAACCTGAGCCAATGAAAAGAGGCAGTCAACGGTTGCTAGGTAACCCACTGCTTTCTTCAGGATGTAGTAATGATCCCCAAATAGCCTACAAGAAGAAGGAGTACAAGATGAAGCAGCAGTCAATGGTCAAAGGGTCTTTGCAGAAGCCAGATACATGCACAGGAATGGTTTTCAGAGTTCCCATCAACCCGCAGGCACAACAGCTTGGCTCTATAATTAGGTGGCTTGTACATTACACTTACAGTAAAAACTGTTCAACAAGCCTACACTCAGAGTAAAACAGAATAGTGAAAATACATGAAAAAAGGGCCTTTTAAAGTGAGCTTAGAGGTCCTGATGTACACACTGGAGGAAGCTGAGCCATTCTCTGCCGCAGTCTATAACCAGCTGCTCACGAAGCCGCAACAGATGCTGGTATTTCTCCACTACGAACGGCGAATGGTAACGACCCATCAATTTGGTGCTAGACATGCACAGGAAAAAAAAAACAGAAAATACAGCTTGATTACAGATAGATTAACATTCAAAGTTGAATACAAGTGCAGAGTTGCAACAAGTGACACAACCCACCTGTTCATTTTGACCCAGTCTGAAGGGACAATGGAGGACATGCTGTTCTTCACCTCAACCAGAAACTGAGAAGGAGAGAAGACAGAAAAAACAAAGTGAGTCAAAGAGATAAAATATGTAAAATATTCCATCCTGCAAGAAATAGTATAAAAAAATTTTAAAGCACTGTTTATTTCCTGCCTCCGTGTACTGACATAATAACATGGGAAAAGAAAATAAAGATTAGTGGCTCACATTAGCTCCTTGCTTAAATACAGCATGGCAGTAAACAAGGGTAAATCAGAGGATTAGTGCGATAATTTAAGACATGCTGACACGCATGCCAATGTCCCTGAGACACCAGAATATCATAAGCCCAATAAAAATGTTTGCATGTATTTATGTGTATTAGGGCTGTAGATCAGTCGTAATTATATAATTACAATAAACAATACATTTCTTACAATGCCTTGCATACTTGCCATTTCCATCACCATAACCACCACAAGCACCATTATCACCAACAGCCACAAACAACTCCAACCCACAACACCACCATCCAGCAACCAACACCACCATGCAACACTACATTAACCAACACCAATCAAACATCAACCAACACTAACTCCATGAACCCACACCACCAACACCACATTAACCAATACCAGCACCCATCAAACATAAACCAACACCACTACTACACATCAACCCACAGCCAGCCACAAAAAAAACCCTAAGGAACTGAAATGGATAATATATAGATCAAATGTCATGAAGCCAGAAAAAATCCTTAATATTGTAGCAACAATGAGTCCAAATGTTACTCTAAACATGATGCAACCATGCTCCACTTGGACACTGTTCTCAGATTAAGAACAGTATATGGTTTCCAACAGGTAAGGCATACTATAGTTCACTTCTGCGAATACATAGAAAATGATTTCTATAGAAAAAGCAAGGACCTCCCATTTCTCTTCTAGTTTTTCAGCAATTAACGATTTTACAATATTCACTTTTATACATTTTATACACTTTTATACATAATCAAAAGAGTTGTAGTCAAAATAAGTCCATGTCAAAGATGTTATAAAGACTCATTGCAAATACCCTTCAAATAACATTCTGTATTAATGTGACAAAAAATATATTAGCCTATGTAAATGTTGATGAAAACTTAAAACAGCCCAGAAAATGATCCTTGACTATTTTAAACACAATATGTCACTGCAGGTGGTTATGCATGTACCAGACATGGCAGCTCTTACTGTAAATTATCATGCAGTGTTTCAGCACACAGTGGTATAATTCATGTAAGTGCAGCCTTCCTCCCAGCTCAGGCGGCTGATTGCTACATTAAAATACAAGCTCTTTCACTGAAGCACTGCTGGCCGCTTGATGAGCAAAGCTCTGATGTAGACCTGTGGATGCCAAACAGGGCTGAAGTGTTAACAGGAAAAAAGAAAGAAGAAAAAAGACAATCACAGAAAACTAGTGTGATTTAGCCTGGGGATAAGAAATAGCCAGTGTCAGCACACTACAGGAGAAGATGAAAGTCATCACTTATGCAAGAGTTTGGAGTGGAATGAACAGATGGAGAAGCAGGCCTGGGAACGGCACACAAACTGTGACATTTCAGAAATTGCCCTTTTGCCTTCCACATTCTGACAGAGCACCATGCTGAAAAAGTGTTACTGTATGGGACCACGTGTAAATGTGTGTCAGGATCTCCCGCTAGTAGAGAGTAAAATCTAAATAAAATACAAATAAAACGATAGTCCTTTTTCACAGACATTTTGTTTGCATCCCAATGCAGAAGCACAAAGCGACTGTAACTGATTTCACTTTGTCATCAGACTGCGCACGTTACTTATAAGGTGTTTCTATTATTTTGTTATTCATAGATTGTTTGATTATTTCACAAAAGTCAAATAGAACAGACAGTAGCAAAGTTTTCTGGTCATGAATGCTAACATGGTTTGTGCCTCACAGAAAAAGTTTGAGTTCATGGATAAATCATGTACTGCTGGTCACTAAGGGTGGACTTACACTTGTGTTATACATGTAAGATCACTAAATGTGTAACTTTGATTTAAACCGGTGAATCCTTTGGTGAAACTACAGTAAAACAACCACCTGCAGCTTAGGTCTATTGATTTTCAGCAAAAGATGGTCAATGACCTATCTGAGCTAATCACCTCTCTTATTTACCTTCATATTTGTCAATATAGTAAAATATATTTTACTTATTATTTCCTGAACCAAGTCAGTCATTAGCAAAAAGTCCTGAGAACCAATCAATAAAGCTGAAAGCTGATAACTGCTTCGCTCCAACACCTTGGCCAGAACTATGCTTAAAATAATTATAATATAATAAAACTATCTATAATCAGAAAATATATAATCCCTGCATAATAATGAATATAAAAAAATATTTTTTATTCTTCCAGTATTGTTATTGCTGTTTTTTCATCCATTTTTATCATATTTATTGCTATTATTATATGTTTTTTAACATGAGGCTGTTGTGTGTTTAGTGGACCAGCTCTCATGAAGATTAATGACATTAAAATATTCCTTATCTTAAAGTAGCTTTTCCTCCAAAACCTGTTTCCTTTTGCAAGAAAATTAAGATGTACCAGGTCTAGAAGTGTTTTTCAACCTTGTTAGACATTACAGGAAAAGGCTTGATGCTGTTATTCTCTCTTATGAAGGCTCCAAACATTATGTGTGGGAGGTGCAGATCTTTTTGAAACAAGTATTTTACAGAAAGTAAAATACTAAAAGTTTGAAAAGAAATTGTTAAAAAAAAACAGAACAGAACAGCAGCCTCGTATGTTTAAATGTCACATACTACATCTTAATTTTTGCTCATTTTAATGAAGAGGGCCAAAAATTCTAGAGTTATCTGCAACAGTATAGATATACACACAATTTTGAGATACATTTATCATCAGTACATTCATTTTTTTTTACTTTCTAAAAAAATATGAAAATGTCACTAATAAGTCTCTACTAGTACCTCTTGTCCAGACACGGTGGTGTAATCCAGTGATGGGTTTCGAAGGACGATGCGCAATTCTCGCTGATGTTCTATCATTTCTGAGAGAACAGCTTGAATCTCATCTTTTCTTTCCTTAATTGCAGGAAAATCGGTCAGGTCCTCAAAAAGTTCAGTTTTATTCCCAGCCCTGAGGAAGGATGGAAGGATGGATGGATTGTAACATCACAAATAAATACAGAAATATTAAAATTATTAATTCTTGAACCGTCATTATGTTATTATATAAAATCTAAAATATTTTCAAGAGTACCTTTATCCCACATTTTTTATTTACAAAAATATTTATTCCTAATATACCTTAAGCTTATTACATTATTCTAATTTCTATTATTATTAAAAATCACTACAATACACTATCAGTAGGAAAACACTTCCTATGGTTCATTTTCTCTGAAAGAATAGCTTCTTCTATACTTGTAGCTTTCACACACTTTGCAGCCTTTTCATTGAGAACTTTAAGAAACTTGTGGGCAGGGCTGAGGAGCTGGGGCGTGTCCAGGAGCAGGTTCTTTAAAAGGGCGGAGCTGAGCTGTGATTGGATGGCGGGTACGAGAGCTTGGAGTTCTGCACTTAGGCGGGACAGCGTGCTGCTGATGAGGTAAAACTCCTGAGTGGAACACTAAGAAAAAAATACACAAAAATAATAATTAAAAAAACAAACACATGAAGATATGGAACCCATTTGAATTTGTTTTTCCTCACACAGAGTATTTATAGATATACGAATCAAGCACGAGCCCAGTTATATTTAATTTGCAAACCACTGTTTTTCATTTGCTATGTCAAGAGCCAAAGCTTCAACTCTGCTGCCGTTTATAAACATGTAGCCTATTCTCCCAAAGGTATTTTCGTTCAGCACTAGCCATCCTCACTAATTATGATGAGGAAGATGTTCTCCTGTCCTGTGTTTCTTAAATCACAAGAGAATCAAAGATGGAAAACAAGTGTGACTTGGCGAGTGCAATTTAATCCGGTGTTTCTACTGAATACATTTACAGCATTTCTAATGTTATCCGGTTAAAAGCAAGTTCTAAACCATGGCAAGAACAAAAAGCACAATCAGACACACAATTAGGTTTTTTATGACTAGGCTTAATCTGTCTCTTTAGAAAATTCACATGGAGCATTTGAAAAGATCTCCTGGAAGAAATGCAGCTTTTGAAATGTCATTTTATTATATATCTTTACACAAGGTTGCATTTTCACCATTCTTCTCTTCATGCACTTCTGTTTCTGTCAAATCTAACAGAGATCATATCTGTGTAGTACTGAATGACACAGTGGAAACAGACAGGTGAAGGCAGGTTAATAAGGGCAAACTTTCAGCAGAACTGCCTCCCAGCGTACAGACAGCTCCAAACAATGTCTCTCTGTACGCCATCCATTACACCTCTTGTCATTATGCAAATAGGCCCATGTGAAAGAAACACACCATTGAGCACCTTCCCCTTAGCCCACCTGCCTCATTCTGAAAATGAATGCATGAGAGTTTCACAGAGAAAGAAATTACAGCTTTCTAATTATGGGAGCGGAACCTATCACACACTGCGAAAAGGTAAGGAGTTTGAAAAAGCATGAAACGCGTTTTCTTTTTCTTGAACCGCTAGAGGAAATTAAACAAAGGCAGAAATCAACAACTGTGTCCATTAATTAGAAATTTCTTGGTAAGGCTTAAACAATACATTTTGAATTCTAAATTAAATGGATTTTGTTTAGTTAGAAATACTGGGAAAATTCCCACAACTGGTTGCTGTAGGAGTTAAAACACCAATTCAGCCTTTATTTTGTCACATATACATTACAGCACAGTGAAATTCTTTTTTCGCATATACCAATTTTTAGAAGATCCAGCCATGAAACAGTGCCTCTGGTGCAGAGAGGATTAAGGGCCTTTCTCAAGGGCCCTACAGTGGCAGTTTGGCAGTGCTAGGGCTTGAACCAAGATCCACCGATCAACAACCCAGAGCCGTAACTGCTTGAGTCACCACTGCCCTAATTAAACCAGTGCATTGTTATGAAATAAGACCATAAAAGAATAAATACATCGATTTAAAGGCTCTCGATTTAAAGAAAACAATGTCATTTTACACCAGCCTTACGTCATGTTTAAGTAATCAGGACTGTTAGAAAACACGTATAAAGTTCCAAACCATGTTTAATGATAAAAAAAAAGTTTCTTCTTTTAAACTCCTATCAGTGAAGAAATATATGTAAGTACTTTCTATGGTAGCGCTACTCATGTTCACATGTGTTTTGAATGTGTGTAACGTCAAATGCCATGGTGCAAATCTGAAAATCAATCAGAGGTCATTTTGAAAAATTGCAAGCTCCTTCAAAAATCTGAGTTTGTTTGATTTTGCACTTTTGTGTGATTGCAAAATAACAACAGACTGTTGACTATTTAAGATCTAACCTTTTATTTTCCAAGATTGGGCATTAAGGCTGTTTTTGTTTTTTCCAATCAGCTAGCTGAAATAAATTTTTTTGTTTTATCAGATTTGAACAAATATCAGAACCTGGGAAAATAAAACAGAGGTCTGTCTTATTGCTTTGTTAAACCGTCTTGTTTCGTAGGCTGATGTCTGCACCAAATACATTTAGAATCCTCTTTGCCTGTAATTTGCAACATAAAACCTCAGAATCCGTCTGCAAAACTTTTAGAAAGAAATTAGGTTTGCGATGCTGTGTGAGCTAAATCACATCACTGCTGAGGAGTTAGAGTTTCTCCACAGCACAAAGTCTTTTGGTTAAACTAGGCGATTCCTACTGGTCGTACCTTCTTATGATAAATGCTGCAGAGACCTCTTTCCAGGTCTGGCAGCCGACTGAGTAGGTTCTGGATGGACGGCAACACAACTGACTCTGAGGACAGGATTTCTGCTATGGCTTCCTGACGCAACAGGATTTCACTAAGAGAAGAGCACGAGAGAGAGAGAGAGAGAGAGGAGATCGAACATACTCTTATACACAGGCTAGAAACTGAAAACAGAAAAAAAAACATTCCGTTTACTTAATTCAAAGGCATAAATTGGTTCCACATGATTGAATTGAGTAACACACTTACAATAACACTCAACACGATCTGATCATGCATATTCAAAGCCCTGAATAAAATCAGACACCAGGGCTCACACCTATTAACATTAGGTTCATTGGTCATGTTCACTTTATATTGTTCAATCTTAAAATCTTGTTTAAATTGAGCAACGAAATCACGTTTTGTCATGTAAACATTACGTAGTATTTTTTCTTCAATCTGACCGACTATATATGCCTTTTTTAAGTATACACTATACAAACAAAGCCTCTTCTTTGAGGGTATGACACTGTCTAAGCATTGGACACAATTTACTCATAAATACTATGTACTACACATACAAATGGTGTTTTTATCAGCTGTTTGAGTTATAAATAATAAAAATAATAATATTCAATAATAATAAAAATGTCACTAGAATAATAATAAAACACAAATAATATTCTAGTTGAATAGAAGCCAATAATGCTCAAGGAATTTATTTACAATTCTAATTTGATCCACAGCGATCAATCTAGT
Source organism: Tachysurus fulvidraco (assembly GCF_022655615.1). NCBI lineage: Eukaryota > Metazoa > Chordata > Actinopteri > Siluriformes > Bagridae > Tachysurus > Tachysurus fulvidraco. Next base: position 11,579,808 of record NC_062526.1, read on the forward strand.
TTGTATTCCATAACTCATAACTGAAATGTCCAGGGATCAGAGAAAAGGGGAGCGCTGTAGGCTGAGGACACTTACGATGGAGACTTTAGGGGTTGGCTGACCCATTTCTTTAGCAGTCTCTTCCCAAATGGAGTGCTTGTATGGTCCAGAACCCAGAGCAGAGTGCCCTTCACTGTGCCTGTGGTCTAAGGAAAGGAGAAGCAGATCATTAAACTGGCAGCTCCAGCGTCAATAGTAAGGAAGCTCTTGACGTAAGAGAAGATCTCAGTGCTAATTAACTGAGTCAGAATGAGATGATTTGGGGAAAACACATGGCATCCCTCAGGAAACTGAATGCAAACAAGAAATTGCTTATAGGAATGGAAGAAAGTGTGTGTATTCTGCCCTCGTCAGAATAGTTTCTATATGGGTTTATAATCATCTCAGACGTTAAGGATGCTTTACCTGGTTACAAAAGATCTCCAGGTTCTTCAGGGTAGTGGCACTCAGTACCATGTGCTCGGCATCACTCGACAGCCTCTTCAACAAACTAGAACACAGATTACCAAATGCCAAATAATCCTTTTGTTAAAAGAGAAACCTTGCAATAAAGTAAACTAAACGACACACACCACATAGACGAAGAGCAGCATGTGGCCAAGACAAACAGCACAGAACAAGGCTTTCATTTCCGGCTGCCATGCATGCTAATTAAGAGTCTTTCTGGGAAACTGAGGTCAGGGCCCTATTATTTCCTGCTAAAAAATGTCCTTAGCCAATCCTTAATTACAGTGTGTATCAAGCAACTTTCTTGCCACCCTGACCTGCTAAACAAATTGCAAATAAACAGCTTCTACCCTGTGGCATAAGGGAAGGAAAAGGAAAGGGGTGAAATAAAATAAAATAAATAAATAAAAAGGCACAGTGTCGCTTCTTCAGGCGATTTCAGGAAAACGGCTGTGAGGTATATAACACAGTCTGGATTAAGCATATAATAAACTAACACAATGTGGCCAAATAATATATACAGATATATTTTTTAAGTACTTGAATAATGCATATTTTGTTACTGCATTGATACATTAATTTGTCATTTCTTACCTATATATCATGTTTATAAAAATGCTTTATAAATAATATTTTAGAAATAAAATAATTACTTTTAGAGAAAAATGGTTTACATGATCTGGTATAATTTGGTAATTTATGTACAGATACATTAAATATAGATTCTTTTATTTATTATTATTTTATTTAGTATCATATATATATATTATATATATATATATATATACGTATATATGTATATATACGTATATACATGTATATATACGTATATATATACGTATATACACGTATATATATACGTATATATATATATATATATATATATATATATATATATATATATATATAAAAACACGTATATATATAATCACTAAGATACCTATTCTAGGCATCTTATTGTCTATACAGAGAGAATGAGAGAGAGAAATAGATAAGTAGACAGACAAAGATAGGAGAGAGAGAGAGAGAAAGAGATAGATAGATAGATAGATAGATAGATAGATAGATAGATAGATAGATAGATAGATAGATAGATAGATAGATAGATAGATAGATAGATAGATAGATAGATACAAACAAATAGACTGATAGATAGACAGACAGACAGAGACAGTCAAATTGACTGATAGACTGGTAGATAGATAGATAGACTGAAATTAGACTTAATAATACTTTTTCATTACACAGTCATGTTTTTATACGTTTTAATTCTCTAAAAAGACACTGCATCTCTGTCTCATTTTCACTCCTGTCTGTTTAACTGAGGCAACAAAACATTTAGAAAGCACAAAATAGTCATTAATCCCCCTGTTGGGGATTAAGCTTTAATTCATCACACAGAGGTCGAACACATTTTAACTCCAGGCCAGTTGTGTGTGAACAACTTCTTGAGGACAAAAATGTTTGAAAGTGCAGCTAATTTTTTTTCTACATTACCTAAAAAGCCTTTTAATGAAAAAAGTAAAAAAAACTGCCTTCTATAAAATCTATATGAGAAATCCATCACAGCGATAGAGTGTGGCGAGTTCAGTGAAACAAGAAATCTTTCTTTAGTTTGTCTTATTGCTTAAGTGCTGTACAGTATGTGCGCTTATGTTTTATTGCTGTGTATTCGGGTAAAATGATGTTGTATTTGTGTGGAAATACCTGGAACAGAGCAGAGCCCTCTCCAGCTTAAAGTCAGTCAGATACTGGATCATGGGCCCCAAACTGCAGATAATCTGGCTCTCTAAATTTAGATAGAATGGAGAGGAACCTGTGCAGAGACACAATAAGAAGTATCAGACAAATATATTCTAAAAATCTTTGCATTTACAAGATACAAGAATATATTTGAGTCAAGAAGCTGACTATGAAGGCCACAGAATATAATTGACATAATTTTCATCCTCATCAAACCATAAATCGGGCATCTCTGCTCTGTGGCTGAGGGCAGAGTCATCCTGATGAAAGAGATCACTCACACAAGGATATAAATGTTTCATCAGAGGATGTCAGAAGAACTTTGTATTGATTTGTACTCCTTCTAATGTGTACAAGTGGACACAAAGCATGCAGCAAAATGCCCCACCCAATTAATAGACCCAACTGTTTTTCTTATTCGCAACCCTTCTCTTGTGTAATAACACTGTGCTTTTCCATTGTGTAAAAAAACAGAACGACAAAACCTCATTTTCCATCAACCCCCCAAAAAACTGCATTATCAATACAGTTCCAACACAGATAAATTGCTCTGATTATTTCTGGGTGCATCTCAATCAGCTCATAGATCAGCAGTCAGGTAATTGGTAGTTTTAAGAGCAGCAATGCTCACTATATTCCGTTAAAGGAAATGAAATTGACTTAACCTACAGTTGTAAGTTACTTGCTTTTGTTGCTGTAGCTCCCAAATGATCACTTACCTATGATCACAGAATTTTGAACTTTATTTGATGTTCATTTTACCATTTGTTTGAGTTGAATGACTTAGTGCTTAATGATTTTAAAGAATCCACTAACTAGACTACGATCCTGCTTGAGGTACCATGACGCGTGATTAAACTAACAAAATTCTATGAACTATAAAACAAATATCTTATACGAGGAAATTAGAAAGTCACCAGAAATCGAGTCGTCGGGGTCCCAATATGTAGTGAGCCAAGGTCCTTATGAGTTCCTGAACTTGTTTAAACAATTAAGCAATATATAAATTCATGACCTAGTTGCGTAGGGAATTGATTTGTCTGATAGGGTGTTTGGTTCACCAGCTCATACTAGCTCAAATGACAAAAGGGACAAAAAGACTTTGCTGAAAAAGCAGTGTTTATATAATAACGCCATACTATAAAGCTTGTAATATATTGATAATGCCATGAAAAGAAACTGTATTAATTTCAAGACACAGGATCATGACATCTGATGAAAAAAAAAAAACATTTTAAGGATGCCAACAGACTCCTGTGCATTATGCATTATATCCTTTGTGTGTGTGTTTACACACACACACACACACACACACACACACACACACACACACACACACACACACACACACATATACACTCACAGGTAGATACTTACCTAGCACAAACACCTTTAACAATGCAGATTATAGTGTTTTGTTTTAGAAATTACTGAAGTACTGAGTAGTAAAAGTAGCACAGTGAGTATGAAAAAGGGGGACATGTCTAAGAGCAAATGTAACAACTGGAAAGTTTTCTGTTTTAAAGACTCTGGGCCACATAAAAAACAAGAGACTTGGGTCATTTGTTAACCGTGTTTATTACAGGGTGGAAACAGTGCCAGAGACAAAATAGGCACCATCAGAGTGTGCATCAGCGCCGGTGACACAGAGAGGTAATGAGTCGTGTCTAGAGATGGAGAACAGCCCAATACAAAGTGATTTAATCCTGCATTTGGCCGAGAGGGCCAGTCTGGTTCGTCCCACACGCCTCTAGCCTAAAGACAGCAGCCATTGATCCACCTGCTGCCTGTCCCTCTGAGAACAATTTTTCAATTACAGGACAAAGCCCACACACTGACCCCATGTCAAGCTGACCAGATAACTCTACATTCAAAAGGCCAGCTTGCCTGCCAGGTAGGATGACTTGAAGGGGGCGGTCAGGTATCAAAAAGACAGGGCAGACACACACCCACATGTATAGACAAAAAAAAAACAACAACAGACAATTACCCTTTTCTTGATCTTCTGCTGTCTGATGAGTTACGCTGCTGTAGAAGTTGGTGACGGTCACCATGGCAGTGGAGTATTCAAACTGCGTGCTGTCTCGCTTTTCAATACGAATGCGATCATCTGCCTGAACACTGTCAAAGAAGGATAGAAAGATATTTACAGTTACCTTTACAGCGAATAGTCTATGGTCTAAGAATACGCTTATATGGTTTAAACCCTGTAGTATAAGAGTTAAATGTGACACTGAAAAAATCTCTTTGCTTTTTGTTCATTCATTGAAAAGTAAACAAAATTAAGTAATAAGAAACTAGTACATTATTTTTAACATTATGTAATTGTTACGACCAATAGGCTGGAATATACTAGCTTCTAAGATCCCTGTTAATTAAATAACCTCACTAATATTAGCATAGGTAGAAACATTAATGCCGTTCATTATTAGGTTAAATGTTTCACATATGTTTTTATTCTTTGTTAATCAGTAAAATGTAAACAAGAAACTACCAACAGCTTCCAGAACACTTCTTGATCTGGCCATGTATTTTTTTTCCCTTCAGAGCTCCAGAGCTTAATTTTATACACACACGCACGCACACACATGCACGCGTACGCACACACACATCATTCACATCTGCCTTCCCTTCATTCAACAAAAGCACAATTTCAAGGCCCCTCACTTGTTTTGTTGTCTCTGTACAGTTGCCAGGGCAACCACAGCACACATGCGTGCACACACACACGTGATGCGTACAAATGCATCAATCACAAGCTACCTTTTCCCCTTCCTCCCTCCCTTCTAGTGATTTTGTCTTGTCCATAAATAACAAATGGATGGAAATATGCATCACTACACGCAACATCCTGGCACACTACGTGAGCATATTTTCTGAAGGGCTTCAGCAAATGAGCACAGAGGGGATGCTACATGATGACATATGACCTCAGTATGAAGAGAGACGCAAAGGAGGCAGGAAGAGGCCTTTCAAAGCCAGCAAGTAAAAATCAATTCACAACATGACATATCCATATCCTTGAGAACAACACACAAACACGACTCTTTATTACGCTCAAATCTATAAAGCACAAAGAATGGAACTTTATTTATTAGCACCATTCAAAAGGCTACAAGGTGACATCAGGCTTTCTAACAGTCTAGACCTGTGGCTCTCCGATCAGCTCGACACCGCTGCCATTCCTCATCTGTGTTTTCCTTATAAAGCATCCTTGAAGTCAAAAGTAAATGTCCTCAAAATCTTTCATCACAATCACAACTATACTAGTTTGAACTACACTATGTCTTTTTGACATAACGTGATAACATTTATTATTCTGCTGAATATATAGGTCTATCCAGTGAAGGACAAACGCATCTGCTATTATTCTTAAAGTTGCAGAGACACAAGCACATATTTAACCTGTATGAGGAAAATTTCATTGAACAAAAAGCAAAACAGTGATATGCACACAGATGATGAATCAACTTTAGCTGCATGGACAAAAGCTTTGGCACTAGTTTCTTACTTACATGCAACATAAATATGCTCTAATTTACCCGTACAGAAATTGAGTACATGAAACACATCAGCAAGAGTGATCTATTTAAAACAACATACTCAGCAGACTGCAGTCAGATTGAAGAGTAAAAATGGAACAAATTGAATTTCGATGAAGCAGTGAGGTCAAGATTGCTGATGATAAACATGTTATCTTTCAAAAAAGATGTGCATAAAATGAAATGAAATAATCAATTGTTAGCAGTTCAACTCGAGGAAAGAATTAGGTATCAGGTATGTAAATATACTACTGACTACTGTAAATTAAATTAAAAACAGTAAATTACTGTTATTGGTCAGTTTTATTGAGGTCCAGGACACTACGGAATAAAGAATCTCCAGGAGGAACATGCTAAAAGGATTTAAAATAAACTAAAAGCCAAAAGAAACCAATCAAATGCCAAAAACCCCCCCAAAAAACTTTTTTTTTCTCAAAAGATGTGTACATAGAGGTCTCTTAAACCTGGTTTGTGGTGTGCTTATCTAAGACAGAACAGCTAACCTGTGCTGTGTATGTAAATGTATACAATTTATTCAGGTTGTTGTCTCAGATGAATGTTTGACCAGACTGGCAAAGATTAAGCTGATCATTTTACCCTCAGATCTGACAATATACAACTTTAATCTTTCTCAGAGCTTTTCATTGCTGTAGTTGTGGCTGCACTTGTTGCTTCTGTATTTCCACAGAGCACTTTGAAACAAGGTGATTGTTATGAACAATGCTTCAGATGGGATGACATTAGTCCTGCTATAAACATCTTGTATGCTGATTTATGTGTTACTGGGTTTAGAAAACATCATGCATTGGATATAGCTTGGATATAGAAGATATTTGCAAACAAGCAGATTTGGTGGTATGTGACCTTCAAATTTCATTCAATTGTGAGAGTCAGTCCGATTGCTTGTCCATTTAATTTTTTTTTTGACTAGACATGGGTAAAGTACCATGAAGTTACATGAAGGTCCAAACACCACCACAGACCTGGCAATGGGCAGAGCAAGAAAGCCTTCTCTGCAGGATAACCACTATCAAATTCTAGAAGGCCAAAAGACCGATTCCCAATGTTGGGCAAAAAGTGCGTGTTTCAATCCTAAAATCACCACAAAGTTATCTGAAGACACAAGCAAGCCGAGATCATCGTCAGAGAGCTCTATTCTAGAATTCTTAGCTCAAGAGATAAAGATTTTTGTATAGGTTAATAAGGAGGGCTCTTAACTGTTCATTTTATTAATTAGAGGGGATGTGGTAGCCTATTGGTTAAGGTGCTGGTCTACCGAATGGAAGGTTATGAGTTCAAATCCCAGGAATCCCACCAAGCTGCCACTGCTGGGGTCCCGAGAAAGGCCCTTAACCCTCAATTGCTCAGACGTATAAAATGAGAAAAAAATAATGAAAAGATATGGGTGTCTGCTAAATGCCATAAATGTAATTTGATAATTAATAGCCTGATTTACTTTGTAGATCTTTGTTGTACCTGTAGATCCTCACATCATGCTGCTTTGTAGCAGGTCATTAAAATGAAAAGTAATCTAGCCACAGGGGTTGCAAGCCAGTGCCCTCTGTGCCGGTTTTCAAGCCTGGATAAATTGAGAGGTTTGTGTCAGGAAGGTTATTTGGTGAAAAACGTGCCAAATTTAAACATGCAAATCAGAGGGAATCAGTCAGTGGGAATTCCAAACCGAATCAGTCGAGGCCCGGGTTAACAATGACTACCACCGGCACTGTCGACCTACAATGTGCCGGCGGACATTGAACTACCGTTGGTCGAGGAAGGAAAGGAGGGTTTGTAGACGGAGAGAGAAGAGGAAGGACAGGAGTATAGGTCTGAGATTAGGGACCCTTAACAATGACAGGAAAAGGTAAAGAGCTGGCAGACATGATGGAGAGAAGGAAAGAAGAAATACAATCTGTGCAGGAGATCAAGTGGAAGGGGAGCAAAGAATTTAGTATTGGAGGGGGATACAAACTGTTTTATTATGGTGGGGAGAGGAAGAGAAATGGGGTGGGAGTGATCCTGAAGGATGAGTTTGTGAGATATGTTTTAGAGGTGAAAAGAGTGTCAGACAGGGTAATCAGTTTGAAGATAGAAATTGAAGGGGTGATGTTGAATAGCCTCATTAATTATGCTTTACAAGTAGGCTGTGAGTTAGCAGAGAAGTAGAGATTCTGGAGTGAATTAGATGAGGAGATAGAGAGTATTCCCAAATGGGAGCAGACATCAATGGGCATGTTGATGGGCAGGTTTGGTGTTAAAAAAAGGAACCTAGAAAGACATCGGTGGTGGTGGACTTTGCTAAGCGGATGGAAATGGCTGTATTTAAACACTTACTTCCAAAAAAGAGAGGAACACAGAGTTACATACAGGAGTGAAGGTAGGAGTACGCAGGTAAACTACATTCTATGTAGATGATGCAATCAGAGAGATTAGGGAATGCAAAGTTGTGGTAGGGGAGAGCGTAGCCAGACATCATCGGATGGTGTTGTGTAAGAAGTCTCTGATGGTCAGAAAGAAGAGGAGAGGAAAGATAGGAAAAAAGACCAAGTGATGAAAATGAAAACGGAAGAATGTAGTGAGGAATTCAGACAGACGCTGAGACGGGCTTTGGGTGGTCAGGAAGAGCTTCCAGATGACTGGAAATCTACAGCAGAAGTGATCAAGGAGACAGGTAGGAGGATACTAGGTGTGTCATGTGCAAGGAGAAAAGAAACATGGTGGAACGAGGAAGTACAGGACAGTATTCAGTGGAAGAGGCTAGCTAAAATGAAGTGGGACGAAAAAAGGACAAAGAAAATAGACAGGATTACAAGGAATCAAAGCTCAGAATGAAGAGGGACTTGGCAAAAGCAAAAAAAAAAAAAAACATATGATGAATTGTTAGCCAGGTTAGACATGAGAGAAGGACCTGTACAGATTAGCGAGACAGAGAGATGAAAAGGATTTGCAACAGATAAGTGTGAGTAAAGCTAAAGATGGAAAAGTACTAACAGAGTGTGCAGAGAAGACATATTTTGATGAGCTGATGAATGAGGAAAATCAAGAATGGAAAGGCTGTTGGTCCAGATGACATACCTGTGGAGGTGTGGAAGTGTCTATGAAAGATAGCAGTGGAGTTTCTATCTAGATTGTTCAACAGGATTTTAGAGAGTGGGAAGATGCCTGAGGAATGGAGGAGAAGTGTACTAGTGCCGATCTTTAAGAACAAGTTGTAGCAACTACAGAGGTATAAGGTTCATAAGCAACACAATGAAGCATTGGGAAAGAGTAGTGGAAGTTTGGCTAAGAAAGGAAATGGATATCTGTGACCAGCAGTATGGCTTCATGTCCAGAAAGAGCACTACTCATAATTTTTGCTCAGAATGGAGAAGTAGAGATGGTCAGAAGGAGCTGCACTTCATCTTTGTGGCTTTAGAGAAAGTATATGAAAGGGTGCCAAGAGGATGCCAGGAGTGGCAGAGAAGTATGTCAGAGTAGTTCAGGATATGTATGAGAGGAGTATGACAGCAGTGAGAATTGCTGTAGGTAAAACAGAGCAGTATAAGGTGGAAGTCGGGCTACATCAAGGATCGACTTTGAGTCCCTTCTTGTTTGCTTTGATGATAGACAGGTTGATAAATGATGTTTGTGGATGACATTGTGATCTGTAGAGAGAGTAGAGAGCAGGTGAAGGAACACCTGGAAAGGCAGAGGTCTGCTCTGAAAAAAAGAGGAATGAAAGTCAGTTGTAGTAAGACAAAGTACATGTGTATGAACAAGAGGGAGGGAAGTAGAACAGTGAGGTTACAGGAGGCTGAGGTCAAGAAGGTGCAGGAGTATAAGTATTTGGGGTCAACCATACAGCGAGATTTTGAGCGTGGGGAAAATTGTCAGGAGTGTTGTGTGACAGAAGGTGTACAAGACAGTAGCAAGACAAGCTATGCCGTATGGGTTAGAAACTGTAGCAGTGAGTAAAGACATGAGGAGAGATGGAGGTAGCAGAGATTAGGAGTTTGAAGTTCTCTTGAGGTGATGAGAATTGATAGGATTAAGAAAGAGCACATCAGGTGGACAGACCAGGTGGTGGTTTTGAAGACAAGGTCAGAGAGGCTAGATTGAGATGGTTTGGACATGTGCAGAGGAGAGAGATGGTTATATTGGTAGAAGAATGTTGGAGATGAAGCTGCTGGGTAAGAGGTCAAGAGGAAGGCCAAAGAGGAGATATATGGAGGTGTTAAAATAGGATATGAAGTTAATTGGTGCAAGAGTAGAGGATGCCGAGGATAGAGTTAGTTGGAAACAGATGAATGGTTTTGGCAACCCCTACAGGGAAAAGCTAAAAGTAGAACATTGAAGTGAAAATTACATCCCAAGAATCATCCAATATACCAGTCCTGATGAGATCCTGAACTTTCATTTCCATTTACAAGGATTTCCTTATCTTACCACAGTTCTCGTTTGGAGATCATGTTACTAGCCAAGAAGAACCGTTTGCAATGTGCTGGCATGGCACTAGTGAAGATATCCACCAAATCTGGGCTCTTAACCTTGGGCTCCACTGCGTGGTTTGTTCAGAGAATCCCACTCAATCATGCTAGCAATCGCTAGCAAACGTTAGCCACAAGGCAGTTAGTTGGCTAGTTGTTGGGGAATGTGCAATATATACAAAAATGACAAAGCCAAGGGAGGAACTGATTGACTTCAATAGAATGGAGTTGTCACACTGACTGTACAATGAATACAACAACCCAGCTGAGACAAAGCCCATAGAAATGAACATAGCAAACAGAGATGGGAAAGTGAATAGCTAAATTAGAATGAATAATGCTAAAGATGAAAAACCAACTTGAAGATAATTAATGTTTTGGAACCCCATAGCTATACATCTACAATGCACAGTCAGAGTTCAGAGCTAAGGTAGTTCCTGCATCAGTGCACAAATTATGTTCCAATGTGTTCTAAATCGCTTACTACAGAGAAGAAACATTAGAAAAACGCAAAATAAGACAACGGGACAACATTTACTATGCAAAGCATGGAGAAAAGTCAGCAGGTGGTCTGTTTCGTGGGTTCCATGTTTTAATAAATGTTCTTGGATGGTGCTCAATCGTAGGCTTATTTCACATTGTTTTGTGAGAAATTGAAGCTGTTGCCAAGTTTGGAGATAATTGGCTCTGGATTGGCTCTGCATATCCCAAGAGGAAATGAGGTACAAATTGGTATGCATCGCTCTAAGAAGACGGAACACTTGATGTTTCATTATGCCATTCATCCTTCAATAAAGCAGGTCTTGAACATCAAATTGAAAATAACTTACAAAACTGGGTAAACCTCATACTTACCTTTGTTTTATCAATCAATTAATCTATCCTGCTAAAAAAAAAAAAAATACAGCAACCTAAAACAACAAAATGCTCAAAGATCAAATTATCCTTCCATTTATCATATATGCTTTAATTATCTATAATTACCTATTATAATTATAATTATCTATAATATCTATAAGTAGTATATCTTCATGGTTGTTATAACCACTGATCATTTAGCAGTGGTTCAGGCAATGTCATGGCTAATTCTTCAGTATATTTTCACAGTGCACTGCACCTGGTAATGAATTTAAAAAAAAAAAAGGAAATTCTCTCAGCCTAACCTCATAATTATAACCACAGGCATCAAGTCTATATCTTGCCCTCTGGTGAGAAGAAAAACAAAAAAACTCAGCCAGTTCGATGGTCACGAAATCCCTGAGGAAAAGCTGTCTCGGGCTTCAGTGCTGGAACAGTTTAGAAAAGAACAGTACACTGTCAATAAACAGTAACAAGCATGCACTGGAGTAAATAGTTGGCAGGAACACCTATGACACGGCAGCAACAATTCCCTGAAGGGCCTCATTATGCACACCGCAGCAACCCCTAGGCAACTGTTGCTAGGGTTGCCACCTTGGCTACACACTGGTGAGCACTGAGATTTTAGCTCCTACATCAGCCATCAGACATCCAGCACAGATACCTGTTTACCTAAAGGTCAGGGAACTGAAGTCTTGACATTAGACTTCATTTGCGCAGAGACACCATGAACTTGATATTGGTAGGCAAACACTATTAACATATTATCAAAGCATTTAAAATAATCACAAAAACACACAAAATGTACATGGGTGTGTTATAAAAATGCCTTTTTGTCAAAATAATTTTGTCTCCATAGTTAAGTCCTAACCCATTTCCACCGATCACCCCAACCAACTCATAACAGCTACCAATCATGTTCCATGCATGAGATCACAGACACACATGATTGGCTAGTGTCACTGTGATGGATAAGGAAAACTATCCAACCTCTCAATTTCTCCTTGACAGCAAATAATTCTCTCTTACATTCTGGGCCTTCTAGCCATGGGTGGCTGTGGCATCATCGGGATTTGAACTCTTGATGATGTGTGATCGGTTCGACACTTCTATTTCACCACTCCAGAGCAGTCAGAGCATTTTGATGAAAATTTCCCCATCTTATATGTTCACTATTGTGACCAACTCTTTACATATTCTCAAAAAATAGCAATACAAACCAAAGGTCTGTCATTTCACCATGTGTTTTAAGGCACTAGATGTTAATAATACATTTAAGGGCATTAAAATTCCATTACATTTAAAACCCACATCCTAAGAAAGAATATGAAGAATACCTATAGATTTTCAAGCTTTTACATAACCATATAAAAAAAAAATACCATGTATAACATTATGTAATTCTAGTCAGCTTAATCCTAGTCATACTACAGTATAATGCTAGTCAGTCTAATATTATTAAAGGCTGCAAGTCAAAATGTAAACTGCTAGTCAACATAATGTGTAATGCTAGTAAATATAACAAGACAGCATAGTGTATAATGCTAATATAATAGCTATTCAGCAAATATTGCTATTGAGAGTAAAATCATATGCTAGTCAACAAAATATCATTTAATGCTTGTCATATAATATTTCCAAAGTGTGTAACATTAGTTAACAATGCAAGTCAATCCAATAATATACAGTGACTGTTAGTCATCATTGTATAATAGTCAGCGTAATACTGTACAACACTAGTAAACAATGCTAAACATATTGTGTAATGCTAGAGCTGTGTAATGCATGAACTGATGGCCAATTTCCGCACTTCTTTTTGTTCAACAAAATGTAATATTTTACAACTTAAATGACTATCAGGAAAAAGCAGAAGGTCAGCCAAGCACACATTTGATAGCAGCTGTGTAGACTAAACAGCTAATACTCGACAAGTCTTTGTTCCGGGGCAGCATAATTGTAGTGCCCTTTAAAGAGTGGATGTGGATGTAGAGATGCCTACACACTCGTCCTGACCTGAACCCTTGCCCTTCCCTCCACTTATGTTGAGGAAATGAGGTGATGGTAGAGAATATTCAAGTTAAAACTAATTTGCTTACAGTTAGACGTATTGGAACTGTTTAACATTTGAGGAAGAATATAAATTAGACGCTAGTGTGTAGAGTAATGGTAAATGAATGGCATCTGAGAGACTGAAAGGAAGTGACCATGTGTAGAGGAAAAAAGTGTGAGACATAAACCAAAGTGTGAGGTATAAAAGTTTCTCACACACCAGAGGTGGCAACAAAATGACACTATCTGTATCTTTAATTCTGTCTCTCGGTAGTCACATAGAAGTCCTACAATTCTAGTTCTAAAGACACAAATAATAAAACTTAGCACTTACAGTTTCTCAAACTCAACTACAACCAATTTCATAATTAAAACCGTTTTTTATCACATTTTCACAGTTATTTGTTTCTACCTACCCATAATCATTTCTAATGAATTTAGATGGTCCACTTTCCCTGAATATTAACAAACTAGTAGCCTAATTTAAATCAGAAAAACCCTGACGAGGTCGTTGTATAAAATAATTTTGTAAATTCAAAGCACAAACATGCTTTTTTGTATGCTATAGTACTACACTGATACACATTGGGTGTTGTGACACAGATGGATGGTAAGCACATAGCCATAGTCCATTATTTTCCTAAATCAGTACAGTCCAAAGTGCGTTATTCCACTTATACCACAGAAAATCACAGACGATTATTATTGAACGAAAGACATTAACTGGTTTATGGTTACAATTATTGTATTAAGTTAATTCTATTTGTCAGTTACATTATAAATGATAACCAGTTGTTCCCAAGACGTCACTAGCATCCTCTATTCTCTTTAAGTTCAGTAGTTTAAACTAAAGTAGACTGCTTAAACTAAAAGCTTAAACTAAAGTAGACTGCTCCGTCCTTGAATATTACAAAGCACTTGAGACTAATTCCATAAAATTTAAATAGTACAAAAAAAATTAAATCAGCAAAAATCAAAAATCAGATTTCTTTTTATTTCAATCTGAATTTTTTTTTACATTTTTTAAAATATATTTTCATTATTAAAATTAAATTAGATTACGTGAAGTAGCCACTGAACAATTTTCTGTGCATGAGCTGTTGCTATGGCAACCATAGCATTTTAGAAGAGCAAATTAATTTAAATCTGTTGTTTATTTTATAGCTAGTATTGAGTCATGCTGTTATATAAAATAATGTACCTTTCAGTCCAAATATTGTTTTATATTCATTTCACCAAATCTCTGAAATGATTAGAATAGTGCAGCTGATCACACAAATATTAAAACCATTTAACATTCAAATCCCAGAGATGAAAACAATGTTAAAACGTACCAGAAGAAGAATATTTCTGTTTGATGATGCAACCTGATTAAAACAGCACAGCTACATGTCTATCCTGAAGATGGATTGCATGCTGTAACTCTGTATTCAGAGACTGCCTCATCGAAAGCTGGCAAACTTGCAAAATAATTGGCTCCTCACACAATAAAAACCAGACATGCATTTCCCAAGGAGATAAAACTAATGACGAATTTAATATTTAAAATGATGCAAATAGAAAAAAATGCAGTCTTGTTGAGAAACACAAATGGGAACTTAGTTTCTGAATGAAACAAGGCCAGAATTAATTGCAACATCGTGGGCTGATTAAAAGAGGTTAGAGCTGCGTGATAAAACTTCAACTCAACCTGTACATTTAGTACATTCTAACACTGCAAAAATGTCTGTGGAATTAAGAGTACATGCTGAAAAATCATGACAGGATAATTGTGTAAATAGAATAACAACGAAACTTACATTTATTGCAATATTTTGAAATTACTAAAAATACTATTTAGAAATTCTGAACAGTAACCAAACTGTTCAATTTAAAGTAACAATATCTTAAAATAATCAGATTTATTTCAGTAACATTTACAGAATGCTGTAGTACCGCAATACAATACAAAATACTATATATACGTATATACACACACACACACACACACATATATATATATAGTGTTTAAAAACAGGTAATGTCTGTTTAGAATTGAGCAGGCTTCACAATTATCAGTAGGCTATTGTAAAATTAGTATAGGTAACTATCACCACCACCACAAAAAGTGTCCTGTGTGTTACTGTAGGTCAAATAAAAGCAAGATCTAAAATTATTCGTATTACACAGTCTGCCACTATTCCATCAAATCTGCGGTGTTCACACAACCAAACAACTCTGACATCTGTGCTTATAATTTATGCCAGCCTTAATTTAAATTCACATCCCTGCTAGAAATAATTCCTTACTAGTGTGAAACATAGACATTATTTCAATCTTACCAGGAGCTTATTTTATTTCAAGCAAATGCTGTATCTTCTGGACTACACGTACACAGTTTTGTAAGTCACATTAAAGTTCCAGCATTTTGCTGCATAACCTGCTGTCAGATTAGCATATTCAAGAGTCTTATATCATAACATGCTACATAAAGTCACCTGTGTACAGTTGGTGGCATTTCTGTTCTACTGACACTGTGATGGAAATAGAACACAGCAACACTGTCTGCTCAGCAGCAAGTGTGTAGGAGAAGATTCACCCACATTTCTGCTACTGCATGGCAAACGTGTGCGTTTTAAAAGCTAATTCTTGAAGAAAAAAAAATCTTTGTCTCTTTTTGTTTCTGTGTTGTTCTATTCATTTATTCATGTTCAAAAACTTCTTCATCTGACATTTACATTCAAGGCCTTTTGCAGTTGCTATTATCCAGCGTGACTGACATTTATGTCATTTATTCAACCAAGTAGTTGAGGGGTAAGGACCCTGCTATTTGAGCTCACAACTTTCAGATCAGTCCAAATTCTTAACAACAAAGCTACAACTGCCCCCAGAATAATCTGCTCCAGGGGTAATCCCAGGAACACACTGCGTGGAGCAGGAACAAAACCGGGACGCTTATCCAACTGCAATTCTGTTTTACTGCATGTTTAAGAAAATCAACAACACATGATTATGTGATTAAAAGCAATGCAAACCAAAATAATTCACTTATCCAGCAGATTTTAAGTACCCGATAATTGCTTTTTAAATCCACAGTTCTCTCCAAGAATGCCTTCTTAAGTAATGCCTAGCTTTTGCACCAAGGTCCTACTATCTCCTACATCTATTATGTTTGTGCATACTGCTGGGTAAAGCACACACAAAATGAGTAACTGAATGTGGGGCAAAGTGATATTCTGTCTAAAACAGTTTGATCAACAGCAGGAGAAATTCATCTGATTAACATTTCATTAAGATATTCTAATATACAACATAACATTTTCTTTTAGCTCAGAGAACCTACAGAGTGGGGATGATAAATTGTATAAAAGTTTAGTGATGATGTGTAATGTGATATAAATGAGCACAACATTGTTACTTGAAAGGTTGGCACAATTCATTTTATTCTTATTATTATTCATATTATTTTTGTCTATGCAATAAGCAATCAGTAAAGACTAGCTGGCATTGAAGCATTGTGTCTGTTATTTTACAATTGCCAGGAAAAAACGTGTCATTCCCTTTTGTTCAGTAAGAAGTTATCCTGGAAAAGCAAGCACACACACTCATACACTCGCACTATATGGTCAATCATGCCCATATATGCTTCTTCACCAAACCATACCACAATGTTAGAATAGAAACAACGTTTTTATACAAATAACCTTTCTGTCCATTGTGAAATATAAAATCTTTCCTATGAAGTTGAAACATAAAGGCAATCGAACAAACTGTGTGATTTGGTTTGAAATTAAAATTGAGATTTGTTGAAGTTCAAACACAACACACTAATTTTCAGTTCAAGATGATGATTTTCACCAAGAAGAGAAAATGTGTCGCCTGTTTGAAGTCATATACTGACCTCTAATGGTGAGTGACAGTAACTGCACATCACAGACAAAACTGGCTAAATTCTGACCCTTTGCAATTTCACTATCAGTATGAATGTAACTTCTCTAAACAATGAACCATGCATAGATCACTAATTACTGACTAACCCCATCACTTTAACTAAACAAAAAAAAGTTTCAATAATTAGAATTACTTAAATCAAATATTCAGAAATATTTTAAAAATCCAAATACCTATGAAAGCAAAACATACTTAATACTGAAATTTAAAAATCACTCAAGAATATACAACTCAAAATCAATGAAATAAGACTTTGCTCACCACACAACTACAGATGAATATATCTAAATACAGGCTAACAAAAACAAGAGATGTGCTCTTCTGTTGCTGTGGTTAATCTACATTGAGGTTTTGGTGTGCTGTGAATTCGGAGATGATTTTCTGTTCATCATGGTTATAAAGAGTGATTATGTTACTAGTGTTTCAGTCAACTCAGGCTACTCTATTCATTCTCCTCTGATCTCTCTCGTCAACAAGGTGTTTCAGCCCCTACTCAGCCCCTGAGGCGTTTCAGCCCCTACTTACTTATGAAATACTAACATCCATGCCATGGATAAAGTCACAGAGATCACTTTTTCTGTCGTGTGAGCATTAACTTAAGCTCTTGACCTTGACCTGGATGATTATTTTGCATTTTGCTGCTGCCACATGATTGACTGATTAGTAAACTGCAGAAATGTGCAGGTAATTCTATTAAAGTGGACAATGACTATATTTGCATATTCTTTGAAAATACGAATATCTGTCCATTGAAATAAAATTTTGTAAGAAGGTTCATTCAAAACTACGGAAGTGAATCTGTTTCAGTGCTAGGAATTTAATAGATAAAGGTTAGATAAAGGTTTATTAAGCTTTATGTCTTGCCCAGTTCATTTCCAGTTAGACATGGTCTGCAAATTTAGTGTCACTTTAAAAAAAAAACATTATTGCAAATAAAAACACATGGTTGTCTAACCTGGCCAGTACGATGGTGTGCAGTAGGTGCTCGGTGGTCTCAGACAGGTTGGAGGGTACCAGGATCTCTACAGGTTGAATCCTAAGAACTCTGGCCTCCAGCTCTGAGCGAGACGGATTATCTTTAAAACAGTCCACCATCACGTCACCGATGCTGGGCTGCACCACCTGAGATACAAGAACAGACCACACCTCAATCAGTAACAAACAGACATAATGCACAGGTATCAAAGAAATAAATGTCAGCTTATGGAAGACTAACAGAAAGAGGGGTGACACTTATGTTTTAAAAGGCATGAGGCTACACACTTTCTATAGGTCCATGAACTATTCTATTGTAACCAATAAGCGGAGTCATATCCATGAATTAGTCAACAGCCTCATAGTGTCGAATGTCATATGTAATAAGTGAAGATTTGGAGGACTTCAGTATCTCTTTACGCATCACGCTGCTTTTTCATTTCACCTTCAGGCTTAGATTTCTGTAACCAAAATACAAAATCTAACAGCTTTCTCTGGGTCTCTTTTTTAAAACAAAACACATCTTGCCACAAGTTAAACATGGTGACTTTGTGGTCTTATAATTCAAACCACTAGCCTTGAAATGTTCATTTGTTGCAAAAGTTGTTAAGAAATTATCCACCATATCACCTCAGCAGCTCTTAAAATATGTATTTATAGCCCTCTGTTGCCCATGGAGCAAACTGCAGCTGCAAATCAGGACACTAACATGCCTTTCCCTTTACACGGGCCGGACAAAATTATTGGCACCGTAAACTTAATATTTGGTTGCACACCCTTTGAAAAAAATAACTGAAATGAATTGCTTCCTATAACCATCTATAGGCTTCTTACACCTCTCACCTGGAATTTTGGACAACGCTTCCTTTGCAAACTGCTCCAGGACTCTCATGTTGGAAGGGTGCCTTTTCCCAACCGCAATTTTAAGATATCTCCACAGGTGTTCAATGGGATTTAGATCTGGACTCATTGCTGGCCACTTCAGATCTCTCCAGCGCTTTGCTGCCATTCATTTCGGGGGTGATGTTTGAAGTATGTTTGGGGTCATTGTCCTGGAAGACCCATGATCTCAGACGCAAACCCAGCTTTCTGACACTGGGCCCTACATTGTGACCCAAAATCCTTTGGTAATCCTAGATTTCATGATGCCTTCACACAGCCAAGGCACCCAATGCCAGAGGCACCAAAACAACCCAAATCATCATTGAACCTCCACCATATTTGACTGTACGTACCGTGTACTTTTCATTCCATTTTTGGTAAACAGTAAAATTATGTGCTTTACCAAAAAGCTCAATCTTGGTCTCATCTGTCCACAAGATGTTTTCCCAGAAGGATTTTGGCTTACTCATGTACATTTTGGCAAACTCATGTCTTGCTTTTTTATGTCTCTGTGTCAGCAGTGGGGTCCTCCTGTGTCACCTCCCATAGCGTTTCATTTCATTCAAGATTTTTATTATTTGTCACATACACAATTATATAAGACATATACATATATAACCAGCAGTGAAATGTGAGTCAGGTGTCGACGGATAGTTCACGCTGACACTGATGCACCCTGAGCCTGTAGGACAGCCTGAATTTCTTTGAAACTTGTTTGGGGCTCCTTATCCACCATCCAGACTATCCTGCATTGCAACCTTTCGTCATTTTTTCTCTTCCATCCACGTCCAGGGAGATTAGCTACAGTGCCATGAGATGCAAATGTCTTGATCATGTTGTGCACTGTGGACAAAGGAGCATCTAGATCTCTGGAGATGGACATTTTGGTTATCAAGTCCTCAGACAGTTCTTTTCTCCTCTTTTTGTTCTCTATGCTTAGTGTGGCACACAGACAAGTCAACTTCTCTCTTTTTTATCTGCTTAAAAGGTGTGATTTTTATATTACCCATACAGTACCTGTTACTTGCCCCAGGTGAGTTTAAAAGGAGCATCACCTGCTTGAAACAAACTTATTTATCCACAATTTTGAAAGGGTGCTGATAATTTTGTCTGGCCCATTTTTGGAGTTTTGTGTGAAACTATGTCAAATTTGCTTTTTTTCCCCCACTATTTTTTTTTTTTTCAATACACACAAAGGAAATAAACATGTATATAGCAAAACGTCTAATTGCAACACTTTTTCAGGGGTTTCACAATTTTGGCCATGACTGTATGCACACTTAGCTAGATACCTTCTAAAGTAAAGCGGTCAGGTTCACGTATACATAAGCCTGAAATGTTGAACGCTTTAAACGCTACATACCAATATTTCCTTTCAAATCAAAAGTTTTAAAAACGGTCACAATCCTCGCAACTTAATATGTGTTTTTAATAACAAATATGTATATTTCTGTCTTTGGCATCTGGAATCAGTAAGTAGATACAGCATTTTCTCATAACTAATCCCATAATAATGATAATGTGGCATAGAGATATTCCTAGAAGGACGATGCATGATGATATACAGATACGTGTTTCAGTGTAAACTCTGTAAATGCATTGTACGTTAGGCGTAAACTCGGGACTTTAAATAACTAATCTCCAAAACATCAAGAAACATTTGTTAAAACAGGAAATAAATTTTCAACAGCAACGTCATATTCAAGGTGCGGGAGGGATAATCAAGTCACTTGAAATGTTTTTAAAGTTCACCACGTAGATACACCAAAAATGAAAACGCTAAGAAAAAATAATAATGATATTTACTATGTGCCTAAAATGGAAACCTTTATAGTCGAAGGCTATTACTGTAGCATCAACCCTTATACCTTATCTTAAGGAACAATCTCAATTTCTTCAACAAAACAGACTTCAGGTTCAGATTCATATTCTAACTTTACTTATATCTATAAAGCTACTTTGTGACAATGCATTGTTTAATGCTCTATACAAATCTATTTGTACTGAATTGAACAAGAACACCAGTTACAGTGCACAATTTTTAACGGATGTCCAGTTTTATTTTGTTTTGTTCGGTTTCATGTCAAAAAACTGAAGGGAATCTGAAGCGGACTCTTTCTGTACCTGCTCTCTAAGTGACTGTGACATTTGATTTTCTCCCCTGGGCTGGAACATGAATACTATTCTTGTAGCACTAAATGCTTACTGCACTACTGTTAGTTATGCAATTTGCATATACAAAGCTGACCTAAGCCTTAGCTATGCTTAGTTAACTAAGGTAAATGTAATCATGTTATTTCTTATGCCTTATGGAGTCTGACATTATTGACAGAAAATTCTCTTATATTGAAATTGAAGTGTTTACTGGGCCTTTGAACAAAATGTTAATAATGCTGTTGAAGTCTTTCCAGCTGATGAGTAGATTTAACCTCTCACTTCAAATTCAAACTGCGCGTTGGAGTGAAAATCTCACCGGATTAACAACCTGTATTTGTTTTTACTTATATACAGCAAGCAACGCATGTTCATACATATATGATGTAAACTCAATAGTGTATAGGGCAGTAATGTACACTTGGCTTACTGTTTGTGTAATTAAACAGGCAGCGCTGATACTGTAAATCACAGAGCACCAGAGAAGCGACGAAAATCTTATAAGCACCAGGAAACATGTTGACACAGTTGTTCATGGTCAAAAAAAGTATATTTTAATTACCATATATTATTTTAATATACCATATACCATAATTTATTTTAATATTTTAATTACCATATATTTTAATATCTGCTTGAGAATTCATTCAAGAGCAAGTTTGGTACAGTATATTCAAATGTATGATCAGATGATGGATCAGATTTAGAAGAAGAAGAAAAAAAAAACTCTTACCACCAAGCCTATAGTCAGCTCCTTACTCTGTTTCTCCCAGCTCTCACTCACACACATCAGGTAGCTGCTGGCTGTGTCCTGTACTACATCGTCCGCTTGCTCCAAGTCCCCTAGCTTCATCAAGGGGTTTACGTCTGAAATACAGTGAGCAAAGTCATGCACACAAAACATACAGCCTAACATCCATAATAATTACATACTCTCACACTAACTACTTGTTACACTGAAACATCCGGAACTTCATCACTGATAGAAATACATTTCAGAGATCCAGACAAGTAAATTGTCATCTTAAATATACAAAAGATTTATACATTTGATCCAATGGGAAACCTAATCTACAATTCAGAATGAAATCCGACAAGTTCATGAAGTTCACAAGCCAGAACACTGCTGTTCTCCTTGGTGTTGCCTCTGTGACATACGGTAGCTGAAAGCCTGAATGATTTCATTTTCTTTCAATTCATAGTTCAAAATAAATAAATCAAATCTATACTACAAATAAACATTTGCAAAAAGAGACAAAGAGAAAAAGCTATCTACACACCTTCCCCAACCAGTGTAGACTTGGTGTAAAGTGCGCTTAGCTGCCGGGTGAAGAGGGAGCTCTTGTTAGCACTGGAGGCTTTGATTGCTGAGGTTTCTGTCTGTTTTACAACTCCTACCTATGCAACCGAACATTAAAATATATTAAAGCTTTCAACTTAAAAGATCTTTAAAATAGATAGATAGATAGATAGATAGATAGATAGATAGATAGATAGATAGATAGATAGATAGATAGATAGATAGATAGATAGATAGATAGATAGATAGATAGATAGAAACCATATAAATACACACAGGCTTAAGGTGTTGAGCCAACAACATGCCACACAGACAGCTCTTAAACACACATTGGCACATATTTACAAAACTCTGTTAATATACTGAAACATATTCCTCTAAAAATTATTCATTCAGTTGGTGTTTGTTTAAGGCGATGGAGAAAACTGTCTAATATGTCTGTCCAAAATCTCCAAACCGCTGTGAGCCGTCATGCCCTGGAAATGAGGGCAGCGCTATCCTGGTAATCACACCCATCAGGATAAATGTGTTTCGTTACAGGATAAGAAACACGCATCAGAATTATTTGAGAACCATTTGAAATGACTTCTCTCTAGTAGTGAACAGGTAAACACAACATTCTCTAGAGTTTACATAGAACAGTGTGTAAAAAAATATAATAAAAAATGTCAAGTGAGCAATAGTTCTCTGGATAGATTAACATTTACAGCATTTGGCAGACGCCCTTATCCAGAGCGACGTACATAAGTGCTTAAATCTCTATCATTGAGTACATTAATACTGGTTCACTAGGTTACATACTTAAGATACCATGAGTTTAAAACATTTTTTCAAAGTTACAATGAAAAAGTTTCAAAGTTGTTGTTTTTTTTTAAATAAATGCAAAAGATAGGGAAAGAAGTGCTAGCTGAAGTGTTTCCTGAATAAGTAGGTCTTTAACCGCCAATAAGTAGGTCTGATGAACAGAGATCAGATGTAAATGACCAAACTGGTCGGAGTTGACAGGAAAGATACAGTAACACATATAATGACTCTTTACAACACAGAAAAGAAAGGTTTCTCTTAGTGCAAAGACTTACTCCTAGTGACGAAATTCTAAGAAAATTCTTAAAAATGTGGTTTTCCCCTTAAAATTAAAGAGAAGATCCTAGTGAAGATAAACGTTATTCACAAAGCATCTTAACCCTTAAAAGAGCTCTTAAGGTCAAATATGTCTTAGGAGTAGTAAGGAGGACTTTTAAGATTTTCTTTTGCAGAGGAGAAAAGAGCCAAAAAGTGAAAAGAGAGAAGAAATGTACTGTATAATGTACAGTGAGGTAAAAAGAGGCTACAGATTAGATGGTGTAGGGATTATTTTTGTGATCAGATTAAATAAATGTAATGTAAATGAAAACATCTTTTGACACGTAGAAATGTCAAAGCACCAAAAGCTATCGGAGATGTTTTCATTTACATTATATTTGTTATATTTGTAACATACTGATGTTAGCGCATCTTTAAAATAATTGTCTCGAACGTAATCTCTACACGATGCAACTTCAAATATCTTCACATAGAAACAAAAGTTAAGGCTTATAACACACCATATTTTAAAAACACTCATTTTTTTTGTTATTGGACACCCAATCAGTCTTCAGAAGAAAGTTTTGGACAGACAGCATGTACAGGATGTACAATTACAACAACATTTTATAGCAAACCCAAGACTGAGAACCCGACCACTGACTTTGTAGCCTTGAGAGACGAGGCGGCGCACATGCACGAACAGGCGATGAGTAGGGATGCTGGCTGTCATGAAGTTATGATCCATATGGCAAAAGATGTTTAGCTCCTTAGCAGCAATCTGTACACATCAGCACAAAAAGACAGACAGTGTTTTAAAGATTCACCGCTCTGACTGTGTATACCGGTCTCAGTAGTGATATTACAGCTGCACCACTGAAAAGAGCATTTATCTGGGACAGGAGGAGACAAGATTATATACGTGTCTCTTAGTGAAAGATGTTTGGAAAAGGAATCAGTTAGCATAATTACCAAAAGCATCTGTACAGTGCTTATCAGACACAATGGAAAAAAGCATGGCCTCTAGTATCTGTTAGTTTTTTATAGATGATGCAGGGTGCTCCGTTTCTACTATGAATGAACCACACAGGAGGATAACGGGACAATTATCTGATAAGCTTCTTGACCATCAAAAAAAGGGGTCAAGAATTTAGGCTGGGGTTAAACAATTAGCTTCCCAGATTATCCTAGGTTGTAAACCTGTTCTTAAACTGTCCAATCTACTCTTCGTTCAGTCACAGATGCTGGTTTTTTTTTTTTTTTAAATATGTTTCATTTCTTACAATGTGTTATTAATTCTGCATGTGATGTGCTGTAATGTGGAGTAGGTCTGTTTTAGGCATAAGACATAGAATTTTCCCCATACAATGTCTCACCTCTGCATCCTCTCCAAAGAACCTGTACTTGTAGCCACATTCCACACAAAGTACTGTGTCTTTGTTTTGCTCCTTAATCTCCATGTACTGCTGCTCAAGGGGAGTGTAAATACTTTTGGTCCTCTTATTAGGTCCTGCAGGTTCTGGGGGACTTCTCTTAGACACAGAAACACCGCTAGCCTTAGCAAACTTACTGCAGTTAATCACCTGAACAGGACATCAAAAACAAACAGCAGTGAGAAGTAGTCGTCACATTACATCAAACATTAGACCAAAAAGGCAGCAGAGAGCTGAGGGCTTTCAGATATTATTACAACCTCATCAACACAGATAAAGAACATCTTATACAGTCTGAAATCATCTAAGAGCACACAGACAGGGTTTTTCTTAGGCTCCAAACCTGTTTGCTCTGATAAACCAGATCTTCTTCAGTGTCTTCCTCCATCTTGATCTTGCTTTCTAGTTGTCCTGCTCCTGAGCCCTCAGTCTTCACACTCGGACATGCTTCTCTGCTCCCACTTCCTGCATGGCAGCTAAAACCTCGCAGCTTCTCCAGTGTGGAGCAGGAAAGACTAGCCTTATTGGCAGACCCCTGCTCTTCTACTACAAGAAAACAGCAACAAATTTAACTAAAATCTACTAACGATAATAAGAATAATTCTGACTCAACGAATGCTGTTGGCTATATTCTTACATTTAGTGCTAGCATCAGAGCTCGTACTGCTCATCGGCTTCTCCTCCTTCGAAGAGTCTTCCGTGTTGTGAGAAACTTTAAGGCGTTTCTTGAAGAAGCTACCTCCATCAGATAACAGCAGCCTTTTCTAAATTACCATGAAAGACAAAGAAAGAATAATTGCAGCTTATACAAACTTTTCTAAAGTGACATTCAAGCATTCTAGTATTTTTAAGGTTTTTACCCTGAATTAAATATAGCTGCATTTGCATCAGTTCTTCTTAAATTGGTGTTTGCAGCGGTGTTTGGTGTTTTTGGAGCACTAGCTGTGTAAATGTAAATGGTAACGTTTCCTTTATCGATAATAAATGTTACGTGACCACAGGACTCGCACTCAAAGCCACAAGTGGACAGCTTTTACAAAAATTATTTTTCTTCAGTTGCTTAATTAATTAATGAATTAAATCAAGTCATCACACTTTGAAGCATCTGTACAAACTGTTTATTTATCCGGGCATCATTCAAGACTTCATATATCAATCTGCTGTTCATTATGCAAGACTCAGATTTAGATTAGCAAAGATTAGCTGTTGTGTTGTGTGACAGAAGAGGGTAAGATAGAATCAAATTAAAGGTGTACAAGACAGTAGCTCTGCTGTATGGGTTAGAGACTGTAGCAGTGAGGAAAAGACATGAGGCAGAGATGGAGGTAGCAGAGACGAGGAGGTTGAGTTTCTCTTTAGTAGCGACGAGGATGGACAGGATTAGGAATTAGGAACACATCAGAGGGACAGCTCAAGTTGGCTGTTTTAGGGACAAGGTCAGAGAGGATAGATTGAGATAGTTTGGACATGTACAGCGGAGGGAGATGGTTATATTGATAGAAGGATGTTGGAGATGGAGGCTACCAGGTAAGAGGTCAAGAAGAAGAGGAAGGCCAAAAAGGAGACATATTGATGTGTTAAAAGAGGACATGAAGGTAATTAGTACTAAAGTAGAGGATGCTGAGAATAGCATCAGAGAATAGAAACAGGTGATTCACTGAGGCGACCCCTAACTGGAAAGTAGAAAAACGAAGAAGAAGAAATATATTGGCTGTTCCAGATGAGTGTTTAAATACCAAGGCAAGCTGTAAACGTAAAAAAGAAAAAAAAAAGTGTGGAATATATTGCAGGGCACATGCTAGTGAGAACAGAGACAGAGCGCACGCGCTTTGTTTACAAGTGATGTGTAGCTTTAATGGTTTACATGTTTATAATTAGGTCTGAGTATGATGTGCATATCTGATACCCATGCTCACCTTGCCTCTACTCTCCTGACTGTGATCAGCAATGTTAATCCTTGGCTCATCGAGCTTGGCGCCTTTATCAGCTGCACTGCTGAAGAATCTGCTGATAGTCGTCTGTGTGTTGGACTTCACACAAGTCTTTCCTGCTGTCAGTCTCTTAAGTTTAGAATTCATGTTTATCACTAGCACAAATAACGTACAGGGTTGCTCAACAAACTACAATCCTAATCCTTTAAACAGCACATAGTAAAACAAGCAGTCATCTTGGCAAGAGACTGCACTAATGTTGGCGCGTATATGACGTTTCAGGTCGTCCACATGTGATACCGCGGGGCTGTTTGAGAGCTGACAGTATGCGCACGAAATGCGCAGAAGACGCTGTATTTATGTTATATTCTATTTGGCTAAATGTTTGTGCACATCAGACAGGTATAACCATATGTGGTATGTGGAATGAACTAGAACTCTCACTGGCTGAATCAGCAAATTCACCAAATTCACACAGCCATGCTGAAAAATCTTGTAGAAAGCCTAATCTATTAGAAGAGACCAAACTCAATTTTGGTTTAAGAGCATATGGGTCTGATGGTCATATGCCTACTTACTTGACAACGGTTTACCAAGGCATTATTATTATCAGTAGGTTATGATAAATTTTCTATAACAGCAGCTGGGACAATAGCTCAGACGACCAAACATATCGCAGGGATATAATAATGGTCATTCTTTAACAACATTATAATTTATACAGTATGGTAGACACTTCATATAACTTAAAAACAAGAGTCTCAGGTGTATCAGCACTCTATTACAGTCAAGTTTTCTGCCATAAGAAATTCTTTAAGACAGAAGACTTTTTTATCTTATTCAAGAGAGAGAAAGGGGCTGGTGATAGATTCTGCGGTTGATACGGTTTTATAGCTGCTGTAATTGATCATAGAACTTGTTTAACTAAACAGATAAATTCTATAAAATAAGGACCCCCTCCCTGGACTTTTTAGAATCTTACATTTGTAATTTTATATTATTTAGTGTTTTTTTTTTTTAACATTACACATACCTGTCTGCAACATTTCTGTAATAAGGATATAACCTCACCAAGGGAATGAGTATAAAGGGAGAAAGAGAGAGGACCAAGTACTGTATTCAGGGGGACATCCGTGGAGGGTCTGTGTGGACAGATGACAGCTTAGCTGATCTAGCAACATGTAGTTTTTCAGAGACGGCCAAAAGGTAGGTCTCTGGGAAATGTGCCACATTGAAGCCAGAGTTGAGTGTTAAAAAAGGTTGTAATGATGCGAGTATAAATTTAGGATAATTAAAATAAACCGGAAATAAAACTTTGCTTGCTCTGATTAATCACGACAGTTAAATGACGACGTCAATCACAATTTACAGCACAACAACATGCGCTAGCTAGATTTGGTGTTTTGCTAAACAGTGATTAGTCTATTTTGAGATCTAAACTTGATCAAAAATGATTGGTGGTTATGAAGTTATAATTGTTCTAAGGCGCCAGCCAACACTGTATGCATGTTACAGGCAGCTTGTTCGTATTCTGTTTGTAAGCATTTTACAGTTATGGGATGTATTTGTTTTTGTCCATAATTTGTTAATAAAATAGCCTGGCTTAGAGATTGTGTTCCTTTTTGTTTTAGCTCTGTCAGTCTGTAACCAAATCGCAAATCAATAGCTTCACAAGCTGTTGGAGGAAAACACAGCGGGGAGGGGGGAAAAAGGGGTTAGGGTTAGATCCTAACTCCTACCGCTCTTTGGACCTGTCTGATCTATCCTGATGCCCTACTTCTGTTTGGAGGCAACTCACTGCTGCTAAAGATGGTTAAACATGGACAACCTGAAGATACATGAGATTACTTTGAATAAAAGCACTTAGAAACCATGGAGATGGCTTTGGACAAACAGTTTTGCATTTAAGTCTCCGTCAGTGAGCAGCTGATAACTTTAACAAAACAGACCATGTTACAGAAGGGAAATTATTTATAATCACACCCTTCAGTGTCACCCAAATGAGGATGAGTTCACTTTTGAGTCTGGTTCCTCTTAAGGTTTCTTCCTCTTCCATCTAAGGGAGTTTATCCTTGCCACAGTCGCCTCAGTTTTGCTCACTGGTGATAAATACAAACACATTAAATATGTGGAATTTCCCCACTGTGGGACGAATAAAGGTACATCTTATGTCTAACATTGATCTTGAACTTTTTGTAATATATTTCTTATGTTCTGTAAAATTTTGTTCTTGGAGTAGGGTTGCAAAATTCCGGGAATTTTCAAACTTTCCATGGGAATTAACAGGAATATATGGGAATTAATGGGAATATATGGAAATAAACTGGGAATTTAAAAAAATGTAGAGATGCCTATAACAAGACATTTAAATGTAGTTAAAAAAATATTGCAGCATAATATTGTTTAAAACAACAAGATTTAATGCAATTTAAGTTGAATTTGTACCCTGCATTCCTCAGTCACTTACACACAGCACTTTGCTTACTGGAGGGCCATTGAGGCCAAACTCCCTGCATGTACTTGCATTCTTCCATAACATGCACAGTAACACTTTATTTTAGGGTCATTTAACTAGTTGCTTATTAGCATGATAGCATAATAATTGAATATTGGCTATTTATTAGTACTCATTTAAGCACATATTAATGCCTTATTCTGCATTACCTTGTTCTACATTCTTAATAACTTAATACATACATAACTTAATACCTAAACATAATAACTAACTTACTAACTCTTAATAAGCAGTAAATTAGGAGTGTTACCACATGTACAGATAATTTGATGACCCTCCTCCACACACTCACCACACACAATTAAGTTTATGTTTATTACAAGCTTAATAATGTTTATTATGCTTTTGTGTTACTCAATGAAAGAATTAAAGTTCCACTTACAATTAAATCAGTCAAGACATCGTTTTTAAAATTTGTATTACCTTCCATGTATGTCTGCTTATGACCAAACAAAATGTTTATTTATGTTTGTATATGATATAGTTTATATAAGTTTACCTATATTTCCAAATAATTACCATAAATTCCTGTAAATTCCCATAAAGTTTCCAATTTGGAATATTTCCAAAAATCCCCAGATGAAGTTCCCATGGAAAGTTTCCGGAAATTTACCGAAAACTTTCCGCCCCTTGCAACCCGAGCTTGGAGTCAACATCCATTGTTAAAAGTGCTACACAAATAAAATTGAATTAAAATGTAAATAAAAATAAATCCGATGCAACTTAATCCATACATGTCAAACCTTTTTATTTGTAATAAAACAAAAGCAAGTTTGTCAACTTCTGTGTAGATGTGTAGAGTGTACACAATGTGAAAAACAGAAACAGTCATTTTATTTTTACATTGCTTGAGCTTAAAGAACAGCAATGTATAGGAAGCTGTAAATTGTTGTATCTGTGACACAATCGTTAAATATGAGCAACACACAAGCAAGCATTTAAGCTCAGTGTTTCTAACATGATGTAAATACAGAGCTTAGTGTGATACTGCTGTAACCAACCTCCTCCTCTTTTTTTTTTAAACAAAACTGAATAAACCTTTACACAAAGTCTGTACAGAGATTTCACATGATATTATTAGACACAGCGTGATTGTAAACACACAGTGATAAGAAATATATACTATTGGATAGTGAACGGAGAGTGAGTAGAGTAGTGTATTGCTTAGAACAATGACTGGTGTAGAGAATGATTTCAAACACTGACGATTGTTCGTTAAAAGGTAATACAGAGGCCACTGAAGGAAAATTGGTTATGCTGCATTCCCAAGATGTTAAGTCTTAAAAAACAATCAGCTGATGGACTAAACAGATGTATTCATACACAAACAAGAAACACATCAAAATAATAAATAGGAAACACTTAAGGTGATTAAGAGTATTTAAATAAATCGGAGTATTACACATTAGCTTGCTAAGCATTCAGTTTCAGCGCTTTTTAATCGTTAAATAGATTTCAGATAATTGCAACAGTAATGCAATCTTCTCCCTGCTGTAGATCTCTAATCCCCCCTGAGCAAACAGAGCGAAAAACCATTACAAATACTGAGTCAGTCCTGCAAAAGAAAGAATTAAAGGAGGAGGAAATAAAGTGATGTCCAACACACACATCACAAGTAAAATGAGAGAAGAAATCATGATTACTTTGGTATCCAAGTGTAAATGTAACTAAGTCACAAACAGTCCCAAGTATTTTAACATTTAGAACATTTTCGTGGATTTTATTAGATATTAATGAATAGATTTTAGTCCATAGTGTCATCCTGTCATACACAATCCTTACAAGTAGCCGCTTTGGATTTAGATTTTTATTAAAAATGCAGTGTTTGAGAAACTTTCCTTTAGGTTTCAGATGCTTCCTTTGAAAAGTGTTTTTTTAAATAAAGTAATAGTAAGCAACTGACAAAAAGAAGTATTTGTGAAGAGCCAAACCTGACCACACTAAAGTTTCTGTTCATTGCACCGCACTACAATCAGGATCTGAACTCTGCGGATCTGCAACTGCCTACAAACTGTAACATCGGTGTAAACATGGCACAAATAAAAGCTAAATGAAGCATGTGACCTGACATATAGAGCACCAATCTCTTGTCAGTCATAATAGGTTTTTCTAACCGGTGCCAAACAATTGGAAACAAATGGAGCAGGATCCAATTTACAAAAGCCAGGAGTTTCAATAAACACAAGTGTAAATGAAATATCCGGCATGGCCTCACACCAAGACCTGAAGCTTTGAGATTTAAAGCAAATATGACAGGATGAAAAAAAATGTTGCAAACCAGGAGCTGTTTTTTTTATTAGTTCATATTCACGGTAGCCACCTTTTCACATCTTTTATGTATGGCTATTTTATGAAAAACGATCTGAAATAAGAAACAAGAATAAAAAAAGAAGCAACTCCATCACTATGGCGTTGTATTAGATAGAGAAGCTTAAGGTTTCCAGGTAATCGCATCATCTGGGAAATTAGTGCTGCTGTAAAGCGATCGAACAAGGGAGAGAGAAGTCAGCAACCTTTTCTTTCTTTTTTTTTTTTGAGATGTT
Organism: Tachysurus fulvidraco; assembly: GCF_022655615.1. NCBI lineage: Eukaryota > Metazoa > Chordata > Actinopteri > Siluriformes > Bagridae > Tachysurus > Tachysurus fulvidraco. The sequence continues at coordinate 11,611,674 of NC_062526.1, forward strand.
TTACTGCTTTCTTCTTTTGCATATTAGACTTTTCATTGCGGAAATCTTGACAGCTGAAGTGAAGCAGAAAAAAATCCTGAAAGAGCAGCAGAATAGCACAAGCTATCTATGTGGCAACATCACAAATGCGTACACTCAAGGAACTCCTTTGATATTTACCTTTCACCTTGAAGCATAGACGTACACAATATGTCTATAAATTCAAGATTGAAACGCTCAAAACTTTTTCTCTAAATAAAAGAAACACATTAAGTGGTGCAATGGGATGAGCCATTGATGGCATTAAGTCCACCAGCAGAAAGGTCCACATCATAAAAAACATCCTAACAATGTTCTTCCACAGGCCTGAAATGAGAAAGTATTTGTAAAGCTGTTGGCTAATGTAGCTCATGTGGACTTTAAATGAAAATAGCGCGTTTTGTTCTCGCTCGTGTTAGAATGTAATATCAGTAAATGTATTTGCACAACCTGCATTTCAAAAAGAATAAATAATAAAATAAAATAAATAATCATCATCCTAGTCATCTGGTAATGTGTATTCTGATATTTGAAGAGATTAATAATGAGGCATGAAACATCTGACAGTTTTTCCTGCAGTGCAAACAGTTATTTTTTTCTGGATGCCTTTACATGGAGAAAATATATAAAATAAAATATCTACTTAAAAGAATTAAAAACAGCTTATATAAAATAAAAAAAATAGTGAAGCGAGCATTTGTCAGTTGTTATCAAGTTAATGTTTACATTTGTTGTTTTTTGGTTTGTTTTTTTACAAGTGTTCTGTCAGTTATAAATAGATATCTGTATAATATTTAAAACTGAAAAATTCCCATCCTGTTATTATTGTTACATTCATTGCTCACTGTAACTTAGCGTACCGGCCACACACACACAATTGCACACACACACTTCCCTTATTAGTGAATAAGCCTGTCCTGTTTGTAGAAACTCCAGAGATATGATGTGCTTTATGTGCGGTTGAGTGTCTGGAAGATTCTGGATATCTGGAGCATGACAGGGCCGGTCTCAGTGTCATTCATCCACTGTGTGCTGTTCAGAGGGTTCTCCAGCATGTCCTCAAACGCTGCAGGTCAAAAACACAATACGACACCATGATTAAAAGACCGCCTCAAAACAAGCATCGTGAATAACATCGAGCCACGTTTCATCCAAATAAACCCAAGACAAGAAATGTTGTCATGGAAACCGTTAATCCAGTGATCGCTTGTGTGTTTAAATTACAGGAGATTCTCTACCGTGATCCAACAAATGTAGCTAAAATCACTGTACCTTTATATATGGATTACAGTCATTATATATTTTACTATAAATTTTATATTGAACATTCATTGGGTGATATTAATGACATGAAATAAATGAATCCAAAACAAAACACATAATTATATTTAAATAAATACTCAATTAGGATTTTAAAAATATGGCACCCTATACAAGGAGGAAGAGTGAGGTTATGTCCCAAATGATGAACACTACGCACTATGAAGTCTAACGTCTGGTGTACTGTAGTTTAACGCCTAACGTCTGGTGTACTGTAGTTTAAACGTCTAACGTCTGGTGTACTGCAGTTTAACGTCTGGTGTACTGTAGTTTAACGCCTAACGTCTGGTGTACTGTAGTTTAACGTCTGGTGTACTGTAGTTTAACGCCTAACGTCTGGTGTACTGCAGTTTAACGTCTGGTGTACTGTAGTTTAACGCCTAACGTCTGGTGTACTGTAGTTTAACGTCTGGTGTACTGTAGTTTAACGCCTAACGTCTGGTGTACTGTAGTTTAACGTCTGGTGTACTGCAGTTTAACGTCTAACGTCTGGTGTACTGTAGTTTAACGTCTGGTGTACTGCAGTTTAACGTCTAACGTCTGGTGTACTGCAGTTTAACGTCTGGAGTACTGCAGTTTAACGTCTGGTGTACTGCAGTTTAACGTCTAACGTCTGGTGTACTGCAGTTTAACGTCTGGTGTACTGCAGTTTAACGTCTAACGTCTGGTGTACTGTAGTTTAACGTCTGGTGTACTGTAGTTTAACGTCTGGTGTACTGTGGTTTAACGTCTGGTGTACTGTGGTTTAACGTCTGGTGTACTGTGGTTTAACGTCTGGTGTACAAAAGTTTAACGCCTAACGTCTGGTGTACTGTAGTTTAACGTCTGGTGTACTGCAGTTTAACGTCTAACGTCTGGTGTACTGCAGTTTAACGTCTGGTGTACTGCAGTTTAACGTCTGGTGTACTGCAGTTTAACGTCTGGTGTACTGCAGTTTAACGTCTGGTGTACAAAAGTTTAACGTCTAACGTCTGGTGTACAAAAGTTTAACGTCTAACGTCTGGTGTACAAAAGTTTAACGTCTAACGTCTGGTGTACAAAAGTTTAACGTCTAACGTCTGGTGTACAAAAGTTTAACGTCTGGTGTACTGTAATTTAACATCTAACGTCTGGTGTACTGTAGTTTAACGTCCAACGTCTGGTGTACTGTAGTTTAACATCTAACGTCTGGTGTACTAAAGTTCAACTGCACTTCAACTGTCCACCTCTTCTTCACTCCGGGGAGAGCCTTGCGGCATACTCTCAAGATTGAGTCGCAACGAATCAACACGTCTTCTGAGGTGAATGTCTTCAAAACACTGGGCTCTGTAGCATCGTCTGGTGTACTGTAGTTTAACGTCTGGTGTACTGCAGTTTAACGTCTAACGTCTGGTGTACTGCAGTTTAACGTCTGGTGTACTGCAGTTTAACGTCTGGTGTACTGCAGTTTAACGTCTGGTGTACTGCAGTTTAACGTCTGGTGTACTGCAGTTTAACGTCTGGTGTACTGCAGTTTAACGTCTAACGTCTGGTGTACTGCAGTTTAACGTCTAACGTCTGGTGTACTGCAGTTTAACGTCTGGTGTACTGCAGTTTAACGTCTAACGTCTGGTGTACTGCAGTTTAACGTCTAACGTCTGGTGTACTGCAGTTTAACGTCTAACGTCTGGTGTACTGCAGTTTAACGTCTAATGTCTGGTGTACTGTAGTTTATCGTCTAACGTCTGGTGTACTGTAGTTTAACGTCCAACGTCTGGTGTACAAAAGTTTAACGTCTAACGTCTGGTGTACAAAAGTTTACTGTCTAATGTCTGGTGTACAAAAGTTTACCGTCTAACGTCTGGTGTACAAAAGTTTAACGTCTAACGTCTGGTGTACAAAAGTTTAACGTCTGGTGTACTGTAATTTAACATCTAACGTCTGGTGTACTGTAATTTAACATCTAACGTCTGGTGTACTGTAGTTTAACGTCCAACGTCTGGTGTACTGTAGTTTAACATCTAATGTTTGGTGTACTAAAGTTCAACTGCACTTCAACTGTCCACCTCTTCTTCACTCCGGGGAGAGCCTTGCGGCATACCCTCAAGATTGAGTCGCAACGAATCAACACGTCTTCTGAGGTGAATGTCTTCAAAACACTGGGCTCAAAGAAAAAAAATTTTGACCCCCCGCTAGTTCTGGTTCTCGTCTGAGGACAGGAATTTAGCGCAAGACAATCCACTGCAAAGCGGACTAAACCCTGTGCATTGCAGATAAGATACGCCGTTTTTTTAATTTCCTGAAAAATAATGGTTTTGGAGATACGAGGATTCCGCCCGACAGCGACGTAAGACGGCTTGCCCACTGGAGTGTTGTCGGCCATCTTGCACTCTTCCACTATGTAAGCAAAGCTGCAAGGGTCGAATGCTTGTAGCGGCCAACTATCCACACTTCTTTTTTTTTTCTGCTGAATAAGTGCATCAACTGAGTTCTTTAAATGCCCTTGTTTTTGTAGTGTAGTGCTACTCACCTTATTTATACTCCAGCGGCAAAGCTGAGTTTTAATTTTAATCTTTTAGTCTTCCAGTCTTAACAATGTCTTCCATTCTACCCATTTCCTCATATCATTTAGTTGTTTTTCTTTAATACCGTGTGCCTACATATAATTGTGTGCACAATTTACTGAATTACTGAAAACAAAGCTGTGTCATATTAAATCTAGGATATAGGGTAATCACGCTGAATGAATAAAACGAATGTTTTTGTTAATTTAATTGCACTTTTTTTTTTTGCAGACAGACAGACAGAAAGACAGACAGACATACCCAGCAGTATTTTGGGGTTGGTGAGGCCGAGCTGGACCACAGGATTCTCCAGTATGGCTTGAAACAGAGGGCTGTCAGTGTCAATGCCCTTATCGAGATCCTCAGCTGAAGGCTTTCTGTCACCGAGCAACCATTCACACTATGTAAAAGGAGACCAAAAAAAGTCAAGGGGTGACGTACAGAAAAATCAAATGGATGTCGTTAACATAGCAATACATCATCATAACAATTTTATGCCTGTTAAAGCATTTTAATGTCTTCGATATATCTAGGACTCAAATCCAGATCTGGTCTTTAATAGAGGATTATTCTGCGTGCTACATAAACCTGTTATCTGTTACCACAAGTGTTTACTCATCTTTTTGGCTGCAGTTGGCTACATGAAGTCAGTACATCAACACTTAGTACAACTTGAGTCCTGGGTTATGAGTAGGAATTAATTATAACTTTACTTTCTGATACATCCAGTAGACTTGTTTGTGAAGTTTTAGCTTAACTTGATTTCCCTTTAAGGTAACACAACACGTGTGGACTAATTGAGTGTACTCTGCTAATTGAGGATAAGAATAAAGAAGCATGCGGTATTATTCATCATGAAAAGACTGGTATCGTTTGACAAAGTTTGCGAGACTCAGGTGTGCAGAGACTTACTTGGGCTGCAAAGCTCACTGTTCTGGATCTTAGTTACATAGTATTAGATTTCATGGAGTCGTACGTAGAATAGTAAGGTAAGTGGTGAAACATTTAACGGTCAGTTTTATGAAAATTACTGATAATATCTGATTTACAAATAATTGTTTCCAGGTTACACAGTCGGGGTAGTATTTCCACCTCTATATATTTATTTCCAACTCTGTCCACTTAGTTCTGTATAGAGACATTGTATTCAAAACTATTTATGCCAGGAAAGTTAATTTTCTGGGATCTTTATTCAGATTATGCAAATCATTATATAAGCCTTTAAAACTGTCCCCGAATAGAACCGTCTGGCACACTGTTTTTAAAATAGAGTTAAAACGTCTACTTTTAACTGCAAGCATTTGTCTTTAAGGTTGAAAAAAATTTAAAGTTGGATAAAAAATGTGCAGAGCAAAACAATGTGATATAAAGACAATAAAAATATAAACAGACTAACATGAATGAGAAGATGATTAAGGGACATAATAGGAGACTATCTGTGACGTGTGCGGTTTCAGTATAAATACTTCACTATGAGCAATATGGTAATTTGCAATCTTTGAAAGAGTGACTTACAGCAGCATCCTGTTGATTATTATTGACCCTGAGGGCGTCAATCACTTCCTTTTCATCAAATCCCATCTCCATCAGTGCAATCACTGCCTGTAAACAACAGACGTAAACAGTTCAACTATTTCAAAACATTACTAACAACAGCAACACAAAGACAACATACAATTCTGTTTACAGTCAACGCAGGAAAACAAAGGAATATGACAAACTTTCAGTGAAGTTAAAAACCAACCTCTTGTGAAACGGCACTAACCCGTGAGTCCGGCCTGAACTCTCGTTTCCTCCGGATCCTCTTAAAGATCTCTGTCAGCTCGTCCTGCTTAGCTTCCTCAGCGTTGGACTTTGAGACGGTGGCTGCTTGAGCCGTAGCAGGAGGACCTGCAGACACAGACACAGGCGCTGAAGATCCGGCTGCTCCTTGAGCTTCCTGGCCCGGCAGGGGTGTGTCGACTGTGGGGTCGTCGACGTGCTCGATCAGCCACTCCATAGCCTGTGTTACAGACATGCTGTGAGAAAAATGACCGTGATTAGTGCATATGAACCTGCTAGGACAAATTACTTTGTATTACATAGAAATTACAGCTGAACATTGCGTTCAGTCTTTTCACACTTCCAGTGCTTTTCTAGTGTGACTTGCAGCTTAAAGCTCATGCTATACGAGTGCATTTGTTTTAACTTGCAAAACAGAACAAAGACACAAAGAGTGAGTATACACTCACTGGTTAAGGCGCAGTGCTTTGACTGCACGGCTCTCTGGGAAACCCATTTCGGTCAGCTGCTGCAGCGCGTTCTCATCCACACGTTCCTCATCATCCTCATCCAACATCGCTGAAATAAACAGACAGAGTTGGTAACAGGAAAGTTTACTTTTATGGTAAAAGCTGTGACAGAAAATGCAAGTGTTTACACCTGCATTATTTCATACACTCACCGTTGGCCTTTTTGAAAAGTTCAACAGCATCTGGATTCAAAGCGAGGAGCTTCTGCGCTACCTCGATGAGCGACACCAGAATCTTCCTCAGTTCTGTTTGGAACTAGTGTAGAAAAAACACACATGAAACCCATTTATGTCCAACAAATTTCACTTTTTCGAAATAAAGGAAAATTCACTGACAGAAAAATTGCACTCACGTCTCTGATGTTGTGCTGTGTAACAGTGCGGTCCGAGTGACGAATGGACAAATTTGCAGTGGCTTTGAGTATAGCATCTTTATCAGGAGCCTTGCTCTCCTGCTTCTTCTGCCGGTGAACCGAAAGGAAAAAAATTAAAGCTTTTTTTTTGTTAAAAAATGTATTTTGCGTGTTCAATGTAATATAGTAGATATTTTGCAGAACTGTGCAAAAACAGCGGGGTACCTTCTCTTCCGCAGATACGTCTGTCATTTTAGGATTGGGTGCTTGCGCTCTCTTCTTTATCAATAACAAGCAGTCTGGAAAGAAACAAGTGCTGTGATTTGAAAGGAAAAAAGCTTTAAGCAATAAATGTGAAGTAAATAAATGACTGAACATCTCTCAATGTATCAGAAAACGATAGAAAGTGTAAAGAAGGGTGCTTATACCTTTATCTTTAAGGTTTTCATCTGCGACGGTTTTGGATTCGGTTAGAATCCGCTCTGTAGATGCGTGAATGAGTTTGTGATGCGTGATGGTTTTGGGGTCCTCTAGATTCCCATGCACACACTGTCAATAAAAAAAACCACAATATATTAAAACAATTAAAACTATTCCAAAACTATGTACATATACATTTTACAAAAAAAATTATTTTCATAAATTGCAAAATAAAAGTACATTTGAAAAGAAAGCACCTAATTCTGACTAAAGGATATGCAGGTCCATGGCAGAAAATAAAGTGTAAGGGAAAAACTAAAAGCTGCCTTTTTCTTTTTCTTGAAATTCACACTAACATCACGAGTGGAACATGCCGACTGACCCTTTACAATTCCTCTAGCTGTTAACATCATGACAGAAACAGATCTCAGGGGACCAGCATAACTTTCATTGAGTGTTCTGCTCAGGCTCAGTTCTCTGGTTATGATTTCAGCAGCCAAAAATGATAATAATTTAATGGGACTGTGGAAGGATCTATAGGTCTATAGGTGTTTTCCAGGTCTAACACACCTGATTCAGCTCAGAATAAACTGTACAATTCAGTCAAATCAAGTGAAAAAACACTCCAGTGTACAGGACCAGGTTGTGCTCCTCTGTGGGATAAATAAGTTCTAGTCTTAACAAGATAGCTTGGTTAATTATAAATAGCACCGTGTCTCCTTGCCTTCTAGAGTCTATAAATACACCGCAATGACACTGACGGATTTAAAAGGCCTCTCTGAACGCGTTGGTGAGCCACTGATGGATGTGAGCCAAGTGAACAAACACAGCTCTTGACAGCTAGTCTGTTAACTGTATACATACGTGCTTCAGGCATTTCTCCTTCAGCTTCTCTATAGTGCTATCTTCTGTGACTTCCTCCATCCACTCAGTGCCCTCCATGGTACAGATATGGATCTTCAACACGTTCCCTGCGAAGATCTTCTCTTCTTGTACGAACATGGTTGAGAAACAAGCTCTAGTCCGAGCAGCAGCTCTACCGAAATAAAGCCGCACCGCAGCCTAGCAGTCAGTGTATTGTAGCTAGCGTGCTAACTGTTTATTAGCTGGCTAAGCTACACTCTCCTTCTGCCGAATACAACCACAACAGACTACGGTTAGTTATTGTTATTCGACCATTTTGCAAGCCGTGAGATACCGCCAGTCAGCGTGTGCTTTACTTAGTCCGTCAATGCAACCTAATATCCTCGGCTCTCCTAAGCAACTCGCAGAGTCTCGTTCGCACCTGTGATAGAGGCAGCAGCAGAGGAACACGGAAGAGTGGGAAAGCTCCTACACGCATGCGTGAGGGTCTCTTCTCCATAGAGCAGAGCACCATCAAAAGTTTACGTACCAATCTAGCCTCAACAACATAGGTTTAAACTATATGTATTATAGCTAAATCATGCAGACGTTTTCATATTTTTTTTTGCTTTCAAGATGTTATATTTTATTTTCTAGTTTTTATTTTAGCTTTATCTCCTTTTATTCCAGCTTTATTTTTATAGAAATTTGCCTGTCATTTGTGTTTGCTGTATGTCGGAACACTCAGATTTCCCCAATGGGACCAATAAAGTCCTATTTTATCGTAGTCAACATACTTCCATCCATCCGTACATTCATTTATGTAGCATTTATCCTATACACAAACTTACACACACACACGCACACACACATTTATGCAAAACAAACAAAAAAAAGACAAAATGTTTGTCTGTGTTCTATAATACCTCCAAACAGAGTTTTAGACATAATACTAGACATGGCATTGTTAGTGCAACCTAGCAAAGCAGAATCAGTGTATTTATTGGTTTTCAAACCCCCAATCTTTGAGGTGTAATATGGGACTGATCAATATTCTTCATTAAACGGTATTTTAAAATGTTGTATTACTTCTTCCTCTTCTTCCTCCTCCTCCTCCGCCTTTGGCTTTTCCAGTTAGGGGTCGCCTTTCCACCTAACTTTATTCTCGAACATCCTCTACTTTAGTACTAATTAATTTCACGTCCTCTTTTAACACATCCATATATCTCCTCTTTGGCCTTCCTCTTGACCTCTTCCCTGGCGGCCTCCAACATCCTTCTATCAATATAACTATCTCCCTCCTCTGCAAATGTCCATACCATCTCAATTCACCCTCTCTGACATTGTCCCTTAAACAGCCAAACTGAGCTGTCCCTCTCATGTGCTCGTTCCTAATTCTGTCCATCCTCGTCACTACTAAAGAGTTCAAAAGTTCAAGATTTTCTTTATTGTCAACACTTCCAGGAGTACAGTACATACATAGAGAATTGAAATTGTATTTCTCTCAGTCCCAAGGTGCATACAGGTAATATTAACAATGGAAATTAAATAAAGCAGTGCAAGGCAGATAAAGTGCAAATGAGCAGACCAATGCTGCACAAAGTGACTGGTGCATGTTGTCGTATGTTAGTGGGAGGGGGAGTGGAAGGACCTGGGAATGTGGGATCTGGAGGGGTGAGTTGAGTTCATAGATCTGTGGTGCCTGGGGCAGAAAAGGGAAGTGGAGGCAAGTTCGAGAGCGAGTCCAGCTTCCTGACAGCCTGATGAATGAAGCTGTCCTTCAATCTGTTGGTCCTGGCCCGGGGACTCCACAGTCTCCTCCCTGATGGCAGCAGACTGAAGAAGCTGTGTAATGGGTGGGTGGGATCACCTGCAATCCAGAGGGCTGGGATCACCTGCAATGTAGAGAACATCAACATCCTCATCTCTGCCTCATGTCTTTTCCTCACTGCTACAGTTTCAAACCCATTCAGCATAGCTCAGCGGTGTCCAATCTTATACGGAAAGGGCCGGTGTGGGTGCAGGTTTTCATTCCAACCAAGCAGAAGCCACACAGAAGTCTACTAAAAGCCAAGAACAACTTATTAAACAGGTGCAATCGGGTGTGGCTTCTGCTTGGGTGGAATGAAAACCTGCACCCACACTGGCAATTTGTGGATAAGATTGGACACCGCTGGCTTAGCTGGTCTCACTACTGTATTTTACACATTTCCTTTGATTCTTTCTGACACTCTTCTGTCACACAACACACCTGACAAGTTTCTCCATCCACTCCAACCTGCCTGCACTCACCTCTTCACCTCTTTTCTATACTCCCTGTCACACTGGATAGTTGACCGCAAATACTTAAACTCCTGCACCTTCTTGACCTCAGCTCCCTGTAACCTCAGTGTACTACTTCCCTCCCTCTCGTTCATACAAATGTATTCTGTCTTACTACTACTGAATTTCATTCCTTCTTTTCCCAAAGCAGACCTTTACCATTCCAGGTGTTCCTCCACCTGCTCCTTACTATCACTACAGATCACAATGTCATCCGAAACATCATTGTCCATGGAGATTCCTGTCTGACTTCATCTGTCACCTTGTTCATCACCATAGCAAACAAGAAGGGACTCAAAGCCGATCCTTGATGTAGCCCGACCTCCAACTTATACTCCTCTGTCTGACTTACAGCACATCTCACTGCTGTCATACTCCTCTCATACATATCCTGAACTACTTTCACGTACTTCTTTGCCACTCCTGACATTTTCATACAGTACCATAGCTCCTCTCTCGACACGCTTTCATATGCTTACCCTAAATCTCGGAACTTCTCCATTAAGATTCTCAGAGGAAAAATTGCATCTGGAGTGCATGGTAGGTTAATTGGCATCTCTGTAAAATTGTCCGTAGTGTGTGAGGGAATGAGAGTGTGTGTGTGTGACCTGTGATGGGTTGGCACTCCGTCCAGGGTGTATCCTGCCTTGATGCCCGATGACGCCTGAGATAGGCACAGGCTCCCCGTGACCCGAGGTAGTTTGGATAGGTGGTAGAAAATGAGTGAGATGAGAGAGAGAGAGTGTTGTTGATTTTTAAAAATACTTGATTACTCTAGGAGGCGGTCTAGAACTAATTTAAAACAAACAAGGCACTACCTCTCATTTCTTCAGCATTTGAACTCCTCCAGGGAGACACTGTGCTTATTAATCTGGATCTCTGTAATGCCTAACACCTCGTCCACATCTGGGAAGGGGACAAGTGGACGATGGCTTTTAACACCCTTACGGGACATTACCGTCATACTCCTCTCTTACAGGTCCTGAACTATGCCATTTGGCCTTACTGTGCCGACAGTAGTCCAGGCCCTCGTCAACGACATCCTCCGAGACATGCTTAACTGCTATGTGATTGTTTATTTTTTCATGCTTGCTGGAGGAACAAGTCACTCATGTCCGGACTGTGCTCCAGCGCCTCCTACAGAACCAGGATTGTGAGGGCAGAAAAGTGTGATTTCCATGTCCCAACCACCACCTGCCTGGGGTTCATAAGCTCGGCTGGCAGCGTCCACAGTCAAGGACTGGCCACGCCCACACAAGGAAGCAGCTGCGACAATTCTTGGAGTTCTCGAACTTTTACCAGAAGTTCATCCGGGGATACAGCTTTGTTGCTGCACCTCTTCATGCCCTCACCTCCTTCCTGCACCCTTTCAAGTGGACTCTAGAAGCTGGGAACACCTTCAAAAGACTCAAAGATCTGTTCACCTCTGCGCCCATCCTGACTATGCCAGACCCACCCCAACAGATTGTGGTGGAGTTGGGCACCTCGAATCTCGGTGTCCAAAGCATTCTGTCACAAAGAGACCCCAAGGATAGCCATCTTGATCCATGCACTGCCTTCTCCCGTTGCCTGAGACAGTCTGAGTGGAATTACACGGTTGGGGACCATGATCTGCTTGTCATCAAGCTTCACTGGAAGAGTGGCATCATTGGCTGGAAGGGGCAGAGTAGCCGTTTCTGGTATAGACTGACCACAAGAATCTGAAACTCATCAGAGCAGCCAAGTGGCTCAACACCAGTCTGCTTGCGTCTGGGCTTTGCCTTCTATGTGCCAATGATCCCTCTTCCTGGTCCTCCAACCTATTGTGGGTTGATTATGCCAACTCCATGCCGTCCGTTGCCATCGGTCTATCCCTTTTTCAAGCAGCCTATGGCTAGCAACCACCACTGCTCTCCACCCAAGATCTAGAAGCCTCAGTTCCTTTCACCTTGGCCTTTATCAGACATTGCTGCTGGATCTAGAGGAGAGCTTGCTCCACCTTACCCAAGTCTTCCCAGAGTTACGCTCACTGGGCCAACAGCAAGTGCCACCCAGCTCCTCCTTACCATGTTGGACAATGAGTGTTCCTCTCCACAAAAGAAACGCACTTATGGTTTCACCGACATTTTGGGTTGGTGGCCACCTTGAATTTTCACTTCCAGGGCAGCAGCCATTTTATGTGGATGTATTTTATGTAGTCATCCTGTCTTGTTTGTTCCCTGTTGCCGATTCTTGCCTGCTCTTTGACAAGCTGCCTGGTTTGACCCTGCCTGTTTCTGGTTAATGTTCTGCCTGCCTTGCATTGCCCTGTTAGCCTGTGTACTGGATTATTGGACTGCTTGTACTGTACTCTGTTTTCTGCCTGCCCTGCATTGCTACTGTATGTTTGCCTGTGTACTAGATTATTGGACTGTTTATTACTCTGTCTTGTACCTGCTTTGCATTGCCCTGTTTGCCTGTGTACTGGATTATTGGACTGTTTTCTTGATGCTGGTTTGATGGACACTGGTTTGATGGACGCTTGCCCTGCATTACTCAGCTCAGATTACTGGACTCTCTGTGACATTGATGTACTGTTTACTCTGCCTAGCTCTTGTCCTGTGTGTTGCAAATTTCTGGATTGCCTGCCACTACATTGAACCCTGCTTATTTCAATTAAAGACTTTGAATTTGAGTTTACACCTTTGTCCTGCATTTGGGTCTACATCTGCTTTCCCTGACAACTTGACTCACACTTTAGATTTCCTCATGATATTTGCCTCCTCTCAATACTATTAGTATAATAATATCAGTAATTCAGTATCATATATTATTATTGATGAACTTACCAGGAAGACAAACAGTGAGTCAAACAAACAGAATCCAAACAGGGAAAAAAGGTGAGGTTGATACACCGAATCACAATGGCAATGAGATAACAAAGGTTTGGTAAGGCAGTAAACTGACAATAGTTTGCAGTGAGAATGGGTTAAATGTCCTAGGAAACAGGAAATGATTGTGGAACCCAGAAGTGCTCAAAACACCCTCTGGCAGGAAAGAAGGAGAGGTGCGGCTTGAGTACTTACAGAAACACATTCCACCACAATTACAAACTGTGTGTACAACACATACCTTGGCATACTATAGGTAAGTATTTTAGAACACACTTCAAAATCTACAAAGATTTCTATTCAAATACACGAAGTTTCTGTTCTGTGTATACACAAGCTATATTAAGCTAGTCAATAACAAATAATGTGTATTTTCATAACAGCACATAAAGGCAGCATTTAATGCAAGAATTGAATCCGAACATGAATCAACGCCTTCCTACCTTTTGACTATACCTTAATAATAACCATTAATTAGCAGTTTACCTGGCTAACATTAGTAAAATGTTCTTGTATGCTATCTTTATCACAATCCTACAATTACATGGCATTTTATAAGTCATGACTTGCAAAAGGCCAAGGAAGGGACTATTTAAAAAAATGTTATGACCATGACTATGCAGTTTTCATGAATAGCTTGTGTGTGTTGTACTAATCTCAATATATCGGTCTGTTCATTTGACACATCTGCTTATGTTCTCTACAGTTTGCTCTGTCCTTTCTGTCTTTCTGTATTAGTCTGTTTGTTGTCATCATTGAAGCTGATGACTTCCCGCATCACAAACAAAAACCAATAGATCCACAGATTCCCAAGAAACTATTAGCAATGGATCCCTCCAGGCAGGAAGAAACTACTGTATCCTTACTCAAGCACCAACACACCCACGCAAATCTTTACACGTGATTGATTGTCTTATGGTTATCCATGGCATTAACAGCACAAGCTATACACAATATAAATGAAGCAGATGCCGTGACTTTCAGCACATGAGACCTGGAAGGTGTGTCCCAAATAACTTATACTATTTTATGTCATTTTGTAGTACAAAAAGGGTGAGTTGCTTGTTTACACTGAAAACTGCAAAAAGAAGAAATCACTTCATTTAACTGGATAATGCACATAAAAAAAAAAAATTTGGAATGCTCATAAACTTAATTCTTGCACTGACCTGTAATAAGAAATAAAAATTACTACCTGATGACAGTTTGGTGGATGAGACATTTTACAAAAGTCTTTTAAATTAGCCCACATTGTGTGATTTATTTTTAAGCATAAAAAACTGTATTCTGCTACAAGCTTTTGATGTCATTTGGCATTGACTGGGAAAGGGTTTATACTTCCATTTAGTTGAGATGTTACTACCCTTTTAAAATACATATACTAGGTGGTAGAGAACATAGTGCATGGTTTAAGCACATAGTTTGTAGTACGCCATTTGGGACACAGCTAGAGTACACATCCTCTGAATACTTTAACAAATGAGTGCCCAATCTTTTCCGGCAAGGGCCGATGTGGGTGCAAGTTTTCATTCCAACCAGGTGTCATTCCAACCGATGCTGGTTCTTTGTGCATAAAATTGGACACATTACTGCTTTAATATAAAAGCACATGACATCTAGATGACATTAGCCTCTCTCAGTATATTTTTAAATATAGTCTAAAGTATATTTTATCCTTGTTGACCTTTGCCCCTGCTACCTCACTTCCTTCTCTCTCAAGGTCAATCTTAATGCAGCTTACATCAAACAAAAGCCCCCCTGCTAAACACTGGCTCACTCATTCAGTTACTTCCCTGAGAAACCTTTTTCGTTCTCACACTAGAGCGTAGCCATTAGTCATTTGTTTAGGGCTTGACTTATAACAAGAACTCTAAAGGAAAGGAATATGATTCATCTTGGTTTTAAATATGCATTTCAGATGTATTTATTCATTTAGTTGGCATACATGTTAGCAAAAATCAATGATGTATTTTCCTTAATTGCACAACTTTAAAGGGTAAACATGTTAACCATTTGACTTAACAAAAGCAGTGTGTCTCAAAGTAATGGTGGCAACAATTTAATGGAATACATGTTAATGAAACAAAGATTTAACGAACAAATTAGTAATTCACCCTGGTTGGAATGTCAGTCTGTTGCAGGGCAACACACACACACACACACACACACACACACACACACACACACACACACACACACACACCTAGGAAATTTATAGGCTTTTCACACTTCACTATGTGTGGAGAAGAGGGGGGTTATAAGTGGGGTTAGCACAGAGTTAGCAGCACATTTACAATATCCATGCTGTATTGTGGTGCTGAGGTGTTAAAATGTTAAGGCTAGATGCTCAGCAACAGACACAGAATTAGAAAAAGAACAATGTGTACCTAATATTACGGGTGAACCATCACAACAAAACAAAATCTAAATAATAAAAACAAAACCAGGATTCTGTTAAGCCAGGATTACAATTTTAGAGCTAACTAGTTCAAATGTGAAAAGTTCAAATGTGTTGACAATCAACATTTGAGATGGACCCAGCACGCATTTTGGTCTTTTGTCACGCTCTCCCGCCACACATCGTATTTCTCACGCAGAAAAACTTTTCGACTAAATCATATATCATATATTTAACATGCCGCAGCGCCCAAAATATATCAGTCCGCACCGCTGTCTCTATGGAACCGGGCAGGAATCAAGCAGTAGTCGAGCCTGACACTTATCAGCCAATCAAAAAAGAGGCTACACAATAGCACTATCTGGGAAAATGGGATTAATCTGACTAAATGAAAAAAAGATATCCAGTCAACAAATGTTGAGAATAAGTAAAAAAAACAGAAACAACAACAACAACAACAATGTTTCCCAATATTTATCAGTGATATACACAGATTTTAATTGTTTTAGTGTTATGCATCTCTTCGAATTTCCCTTCTGTACCTTTGTACATGCGTCCAATTGTTAGGTAGCTAATGGGTAGTTCTGTTTAAATGTATAATGTGAATGTGTTTGTGTCTTGTGCCTGTCTTGTGTCCCCTGGATCTTAATGCCACTGATCCAACCTGAGAAAGTGGCCAGTGTATTGTATTTTCATGAAACTGTGGAAGATGTAACTAGCCCAAGGAAATTCATATATCAATTGTTATCAGTTGAAAAACATTGAAATTTAAATCCATTAAATCATCCTCTGTAACTGGCAAGGGTTGCGGTGACTTTCAGATTCATAAACATTCAAAAACATACAAATCATAAACATTTTCATAAGCTAGTTTGATTTAAGTCTTTTTTTTTCTTTTTTTCTTTTTTTACATCAGAGTTTGTGTTATGTGCATATTTGCCTTTTGGGGGCGATCCAGAGTAACAGCACATCTCTGCATATTTTAAGGTTCAAAAGCAGTTCACTGTGTAGCTAAAGCTCTTGGGAGGCTTGACTGCTCAAATCAGAGGAACAGGAACTCCCTAATCATCACAATTACATTAAAACCACATATCTTTCTTTTAGCTTTGAAATCCCCAAACAGCAAAGAAAACCTTATAAAATTTTCATGAATGGATTGATAATTAAATCACAGGTCAAATTATCTTCAAATTTTAATATCTTTAATGTCTTTGGACTTCTTTAAAGTGTGATTAAGGCCAAACTGAAATACCATACAGTGTAGGTTCTTCACCACAATCCAAGACTCCTGCATTTGTTTCATGTCTCGAGTCACTTGAAACCCAGAAACTAGCCCCTACATCTGGTTCCAATGACATACTTGCACAATGAGGCACAGTTCTGTTTAAGATATAAAACATGTTTCACCCCATGGGTTTTAGGGATAAAAGGATTCTGGAGTCTAAAGTAAGGCTCTCATTCGCCTAAACAGATGAGCATTAACTCAATCACACTTATACATTGTGTGTACAATCTTCTGCTAGTATAGTGGTGGGTGGGGGGAGTTAAAAGCAACAAGAAAAGAAACAGAGAAACTGAAAAGCAAGTGTCCAAAATAAAAGCTCTCACATTATTTTTTACGTAGCTTTCACTCAAAATGTTCCATTTGAATGGATTTTTTTGTCTTACAATACCCAGAAACACCTATTCCCGTAATATAAGTATTTTATGACAAACCTTCATTCTAAAACATTTCATTCTAAAAGTCATACCTACTTTTAAAAAATTGTAGTAAGAAGCAATCCGCTGCAAATCCGCTCCTGTAAGTCTGTGTTATGTTGATGCCTAAAGGTTTTCCATCTTTTGCATTATAATGGAGGTCACCTCCTTAGTAGTTAAGCCCTCGTTCATGGACAAGCGTATTCTTTTGTACTGTCTCTTGGTCCTGACCCCCACTGTGAAAAGTGTTAATGGCTGCTCAAGAGGTTTTTTTTCTATTTTGCTTAATTACTGTTTTATCTCACCATGCCGACTTTGACATGGAGGAACACAGTAGTTGATTTAAACTAAATCAAATTGTCCATAAATATATAAGTCGATTATGTATTTAATTATTTAAGTACTAGTTTATTTCCAGTTAAAAATGAATGAATACATGAGTAGATGCTAGTTTTTTCACCAAAGTCAGTTGAGAAAAAAACAAATGGTCTTCTCATGGTCTACAGTACATTTACACTGCATCCTACGATTTGAGAGCCGAAAAAAGAAAAGGAAGAATCGAAATTCTTCACTGATTCCTGGCAACAACGGACACTCTAGTAGTCATTCAATCTCAGGCCCAAGTGAGCAAACAGGCACAGATCAGTTCTCATCTAGAATGCCACTATTTGTTAATCCAAAGACAAGCTGATTACAAGCTGTAGCCTATTATACTACATGGAATTTAGATCTAGATAAACATCTAAAATTTCATCTTAGTTATAGATAAGAGTACACGTGTTTCATATAAGATGCAAACAGTACAGATACACATATACATAGTTATCTTTCCTTGGAAGATGTAGAGACAATTCTGTGTATGGAGTTGTTACACTGATACTCACTTAGAAATTTGAACGCATATTTAATTCACTTCTATATGATTATATTATCAACCAATCATACAGTTCCATTCCTGCAAGTGACTTAATAAAATGCATGTTTCTCAAATCACAAATCAACCATTCCTAATGTTAATGTTTTATTATTTCTGAGTATTATTAACCGTATAAAGGCCTAATATGATTTGTTAGAGGCAGGTTAAGGAATATAAAACTCTATGGCTCCTATAACAGCCTATATATTATTGTATAAATTAAAATATATACACAGAATCGAAACATCCTGTAGTTAAGGCTGCAGTTCTGCTAACACCCTGCACTGATGTTATTTTAAGCTGCATACTACCTTAATAATGAGTATGCTGTTTATTCTGGTGACTGCTGAAGATCCTGATTTTTGCTGTACTGTTTAGTAGGGTAGTGCGCGAGGATGGACGTAGCCAGCGGTTTTAAAATGCAAAGCTCGGATTGGCGGATGTCGGGCTCGCGCTGTGACAACGCGAAGGGTTTGAATGTGAGAGGCGGCTCCTGTGAACTTCCAGCTTTTGACAACAGGACGTGTGAATGCTGCCTGTCGGTACCGCCAAGATGGAGACCCGCAGAAGACGTAGGAAGTCCGCACACTTGGAGAAAAGGTGGGTGTTGATACAAGAAGGAGTTTTTTCTTGAAACCGTTAACAATAAAACCGTTTTTAAGACCGCCACGGGCAAGTAAACGGTTCTTAGTTTTCTAGAAATATCCATCAGTGAATCTTAGAGCTTTAATTAGACCCAAACTGTGCTATCAACGCTGTGCTACATAACGTGTTGTGGCGTTCTTTTTTTTTTTTTTTACTTTCACTTATGTAATTGATGTTGCTGATTTACAGTAAATAACTAAGGAGAAATCATTGTTTTGGTTCTACACATTAGATCCTTCTTTATGTAGTAAACCTATTTATCTAGACTTCACTGTGTTATTAGTTAATTAAACTCCTGCTGTGTTAATTTTCAAGCAGCTTTTTTCTTTTGCATTCCTTGAAGGATTGTTTCACCATTTTTTTTCAAAATTCTCTCCATTTACTGCATCTGTAGTGTTTGTACAATTACTACTAATTGACCTGTTTTGCTATACTAAGAAAGGAAAGGAAACCTGTTTATTTTGTACAAAAATATTATGCATTAATGATCTATCTCAAAAATTTGACTACTTTTTCACTTTATGGCATTTGTTTGTTGCCAATATAGGGAATGTGTGGATCTGGAGACTCAAGATTATCACAAAAGCTGATGCATGTTCAATTACATGTTCTGAGGCTCTTTGCTAACCTTGATAACCTTGACCTGCTAATCATGACACATGATCTTTAACCATGATTGGTTATGTAGAATTAAAAGTCTTCTCCTTCATAAAGCTCTTGCTTGCTCAGGTCAATGCGATGGCAAAACACAGCCATCACGGACTGAATAAGAGTGCCAGAACTCCTTCCTGAAATTAATGGTGCTATTGTTAGAGTGTGAAGATTGAACAAGCACATATGGGTATGATATGTTCTTGTATCCACATACCTTTGGCCATATCATTTATTTATTATTATTATTTCTACTTCTTCTTCTGCAAGGAGGAGCACCTTTAAAGAGCCATGCTGGCTCCAGGAGCCAGACATTTATCAAGGACCACTAGAGAAAAGGCTATGCAGAGATTGGAGAGACATCACAGGACATCCAGAGAACATGGAGAGGAAATCGTCGGCAAGAGATGCGCGGCAGAGGAGGGTACTCGCTCCCTCACATCAGTTAAAGTAAACAACTTAATTTCTTTTATTCAAATCAAAACACATATGTTTTACATGCAACTCGTACATCTACTTTTAGTGATATTTATCTGAATATAACAGTATGTAAAGTTTTCAGCCAAGCCATAAAAATGGTTTCACTGCCATTTTCAGTTCCAGTGATCATCTGATCATTCTTAGAGAAGAGAAGAACTTGACCTCTCCTACTGTACAAACTTGTGAGGTTCATTCTGTTGATGCTCTTCTGTATATACACACTAAAATGATCTAGCATAGTATATAAGTACAATTGAATGATGCAGTATATCGGCAAAGGTTTGTGGACACCTGACTGCCATGCCCATATATTGGGTCTTTCCCCAAACTGTGTATGCTGTAGCATTAAAATTTTCCTTCACTGGAACTAAGGGGTGCAGTCTAAACCTATCTAAAGCTAAACCTCTAAAGCACAGCATGACATTGTCCTGGTGCACAAAACAAGGTTTTTAAAGACATTAATTTGTGGAGTTTGAATGGAACTTGAGTGGCCTGCACAGAGCCCTGACCTCAACCCCACTGGTCATTTATCGACTGATTTGGAACGCTGACTGGAATCTGGAATGGGATGCATTTTATCAAGTGCATATGAGTGTGATTTGTCTTGGAGTCCACATACCATGAATTGTTCCTCTTCACCCACACAAAAACCCTCCCTGTTGGAACTACTTATATCACTCATGAGTTGTCTCTTATTCAAAATGGGCAGAGCTGAGCAGGTGATGTTCCAGACTGGGTTGGATACCTTGAGGGTGAAATTTTAAACAGTAGATATAGGAATAATAAAAACGGTCAGTTCCATGTCTACATTACAAACAGAATTTTTGGTAATTTAGTTAATTTATTAATTTTTTGGTTATGTCAGTGTTCGTCCAGGTTGGCAAGAGAACAGTGAATGGAAGAGGACGGTGTGTCACAGGAGTCCAGGGGCACAAGTTAAAGTAGCAACAGTTATTAAAACCTCTCTGAAAACCTGTACCTCTCCAAAACCTGCCCCTAGAAAAAGAAGGAAGATTCACCCCTCTGGATTTAGGGGCAAAGGCAAGCATATTTCTATACTTTCTAATTTCTGACGTTCATGCCACTGTAGATTTACAACTCATCCAATATGGAAACAAATACACTCAACATCCCAAAGAATATTATTAGTTGGGATAGGAGGGACTTTATATTTAAAACAGTAAAACATACACGCTTCTTGTAACTGAGATCATTAGTAAAGGCCTGTCTGTGTTGTATTATGTGTTCGAGTACATATTTCTTTCAGTCAGTAATGATGCATTTTTCAGCGGAATTAAAATTTTGAGAATGCTCTGTCCAGAAAACAGTATCTTTTGTTCTGGATCTTCACTCTTTTAACCACTAGATGGCAGCATGCAATATCTTTTAAGTTTTGGATCCTGCTTCAGCAGAAGTGACAACCATAAACCAACATGTCAAAGTGGTTGAAGATCATAGATTTTTGTAGGGCTCGACAGCAGGAATAACAACATAGCATAAAACAAATTTCAGTTTAGAGTTTAGTTAACTAATGATCTAGTGAAAATAACCCTGTAATAGGCAGTTGAAAGTCATTCCTTAAACTAGCCACAAAATACCAAGCACTGGATAAGAAAGACCCATTTAGAAACACTATATGCAGTTAAACTTTGATTTTTGATTTTAAGTATTAACATCCAAATGTGCACAAATCTTTAGTTACATATGCTGCATAGTATCAGTAAGTCACTCTCTAAAACTGCTGGTGACAAAACACTGCATTTGTCTGCATCACCATCTTTTATTGTGTAAAGCATAGTTTCATTCTGCTACTATTATTTGTTCTGCCTTGAAACAATATGCCATTAGTACATGTAATGCTGTGTTTAGTGGGTGTTTTACTTGGTTCAATTTCTAGGGTTATAATATAGTATGAAAATTATTCTGCTTTTGCTGGGACCCCTGCATACCACTGCCCTTCACGTCAGCAAAAATGAGCTCATATGTACAGTAAGCTCATGACATAGGAATAACAAAGTCTGCTGTTATTGTTTCCATACATGAGTCAGATCTGTGAACTTGGGCTTAGCTGAGGGTCGTGAATAACCTCATGCAGGAATTAATGAGGCATCATGGGTTTTACGAATGGTTTATTTCCTGTTGGGTTAATGAGTGACTCACTGGAAGTAAAGTCCATTAACAGACTAAACAGGGACCTCCAGCAGCATGAACTTAGTTTTGATACAATATATGATGTTATAGATCAATGATTTTTAAACATTACAAATGTTACTATAAAATATCTGACTGCAGTATATGTATTGTTTCAATGATGGATTTCAGTATCTGGTTTAGTATAAAGGCTATGCACTCCATGTACATGCAGCTGAACTGTCATCTGTGCGATCTAATGATTGTGCTGTGAGCACAGGCATACAGTATGGAGCGAGGAGAAGGTGATTTATCTTCTGGATAAATTTTCCTGTTTTATTCACTCAGATTATATGTTAAGCATGATAAGGTACGTGGCAACACTGCGCTCAGATCATAGATTATGACTGGTCTGTTCAGATATCAGCAGGACCAACAAGAGCTGCTGACACACCCCCTGTGCTCCTTTTAAAGCAGCTCTGACCAATCAGAATGCCAGCTGCCTTATCAGCTATTCAAAAGTGGAAAGGCGGTTAAATGTGTGCCTGCTTTCTGTTGTTTTTTTGTCATTGGTTAAATGATAGTTCCTTGAGTTTTGAGCAATATTTAGCTTTGTTAGTTAAGTATTTTTGGTATGGACTGTCAACATACAGAGAGCAAGGCACTGGGTTGGTCTAACAAATGGCAGAAATTCTCATTTATATTACAAACCTGTGGTGAGTCTTGATCTTTTATAGCGATTGTTTCTCTAGTGAATGGCAGTTAACTAAAATGGTTTTTAGTTCTGCATGATTTAACCCAACTACAAAATCATCGTCTAAGAATCAAAATGGTCATAGTTAAAAATACATTTACTGTTGAAAGAGTAAGTAGAGTTTTTGAGATCACCATGATTTTCATACAATAACACGTGTTTAAAATGGATGTCTTTTTGCACACAGGTCAGCTGAAACTGACAGTAACACCAGACAATGATCTGCTACATATTCGGAGTAAGTACCATAAGCCCTCATGTACTCTATTAGGTTTAGATAATTAGTTGTGAGTTGGATAATCACTACTGAAGTTGTACTGCATTGTGTGTTCTGAAAACTTGAAGGTTTTGTATTTGTATACAGTTAAAATGACTTAAAGGCTATAAATCAATGTTATTGGTTATTCACCTTTGCTTCAATATAATTGTATAATTGTATCATTGCTTTGGAAATGCTAACTTTTCTGCTGTTAAAATCCTACAGTTCTAGAAGCTAGGGGTCTGCTGGGACGGGAGTGTAGGCCATGTGACTCGTATGTCAAGGTAGGTCAGATACAGTACTTTACACTGCTGTTTTAAATAAATTTGTGTTTAAAGTGGACGATGCAACATTTAAAATACATGTTTAATGTTTAATTGTAGCTAGAATGTTTAGAATGTTTTCGATATAATGGAAATTAGATTTGTGTTTTCATCCATTTCTGTCATGTCAACCTCTGAGGAGCTTTACCCTTAGACTGAACCCACACAGGTTGTGCTGCTTTCAGTGTCCGAGTCATCTGTTCTCTTAATTACTACTTAAAATACAATGTATTGACTGACATCCTCTACGTCCATGACAGAAATGGCCTCATGTTATAGTAAAACTTCTTAGTCTAAATCATTTATTAGAGATGTTCTATTTCAGATAGCTCTGGTTCCAGATGTTGACCACAGTAGAAGGCAAAAGACCAGAACTGTCATCAATTGCAAGAGTCCTGTCTTTAATGAGTCCTTTGTTGTGTAAGTCCAGTATACATTATACATTTTTGCTACATTTTATGACCAGAAATAGTATGTGATTAAACTGGTACATAACATGAGCAAAATGCTTTGCTATCTTTAAAGGTAGCTGCTGGTTCATACTTTGATGCATTTGTTACAGACTTATTTGCATATTACTGGAACATATTGCTATTGATTTAAGTATCCCTAATACATTTGCTTTAAATCACAAAAGTAATAGTTTATGCATGAAAATAAAGAGTAAGCTAAATGTCACATTATCATAGCTGAATAATTAATCGTGTTTATTCATTTCGCTCTGTCATGTTCCTAGCTTTACATGCATGATTTTATAGTTGGAACTATATGTGCTGACCAAAATGAATCAATAGAAAAAAGCTTTTCCTCATTAGACATAGAAGGCATTTGCTGGAGCGGAGCTCTAGTATTTTGTCCTTATCTGGTTGGACAGTGATTGATGGTTTTGAGTTTTTTGATGTTTGTGCACAGAGATGTGGGTGAGGAGAAGCAAGTGAAAAGACTATTGGTGACCGCTTGGAATCGCAGTCGGACCTCTAGGTGGTCTATATTTATTTCTGTATTTATGTACTGAATCATTTGATACATTTCTGCAAAATCAACGCACCCATAAGCAATAATTTTCTTTCTGTTTGTTAAACCTGTTGCTGTTTTAGCTTTAAAGTTTCTGTTTGACTGGATGCGTGTTTGTTCTAGCAGGCAGAGTGAGTTCCTGGGCTGTATGAGTTTTGGTATTCACTCCCTCATCACTTCAGCAAAGGTATACACATAAGCACTAATAATCTTTTTTTGTGCATTAGGGCTTATTACTTAAATGAACAAAGCATAAGATAAAATTACAAGTAAAGGCCAGGCATATACACGGACATGCATAGAGATATGATGGTCTTTACTTTGGACCCTTAAAGATTATATTAACAGAAAATGGAGCACTTATACAGTGTATATATATACTGTAGATAGATAGATAGATAGAGAGAGAGAGAGAGATTTTTTATATACCGCTGTCTTCTTGCAGCTATCCCACCAGAACTAAAAAGGTCACATTGACAAGGACAAAATTGACCAAGGTTTCTCCTGTGGTGTGAGGGCTCGTGTATTCTTGGAAGGTGATCATTGTATCAGTGTTGGCCTTACAGACACTGAGTGAACATTTGTTTAGATTCTTTCTTTCTTTCTTTCTCTCTCTCTCTCTCTCTCTCTCTCTCTCTCTCTCTCTCTCTCTCTCTCTCTCTCTCTCTCTCTCTCCCCCCCCCCTTCTCTGTCTGTCTGTGTGTTGTGTTTCTCCCTGCCCTGTGACAAAGCTCACTTTTTTAATTTTCGATGAAGGAGATCAGGGGTTGGTATTATCTCCTGGGTGAGGAGCTGGGAAGGAACAAACATCTGCGAGTAGCTACACGTCACATCAAGCAGTCTGATGGTGAGTTAAGATGATTATTTCTCTGCTTATAGCTACATACATAGATTATCTGCCATAGGCCTAGAAATTCATGAAAAACTGTTTGTACTAACAGCCTCTCTAATGCTTTTTACATTTTATGTTTTTCTTTTCATTATATGGGCAATGACCTTTTAAAACAGAAATTATATTTTTGTAACCAGGAATTGTTGAATTGTCTTGAAAATGTCTGTATTTCCTTTTACCAATAAAGGGAAAGGACAGTGTATTCATGCTTGGATTTGCTGATTTACTCACTCTCTGGATGTTGTTTAATAGACACATTTAAGCAAATTGTAATCTTAAAATGGACTTATAAACTTGCATCACTTCCTATATGGATTTATAACTGTATCTACTCATTATTGAATGTGTTGCACAGAAATGCTCCTGTCATCAACTTTTTCATTAAAACTCACAATATGGACAATGGCAGCATCTTTGCACTTTTCTTACATAGGTGTGGATCTTAGTGCAGGAAGCATATGTATCACTGTACAGTGTATTCAATACATTGTGCTATTCAGTAATAAGAAAGATGTACACAGGCTATTGTTTTTTTATTTGTTTTAATTGCTTAATGGAGTGTCCAAGTCACTTCAAATCTACTTTTGAGATTAGATTCTTTCACAACCATCCTGCAGAGACATTCATTCAGAGTGACTAGTTAGGGCGAACGCAAGTGGGTGTAACTTCTACTTTTGTATTTAACTAAAGGCTTTGTAAAGCTGCTTTAATAATTATGTGAGCAAAAGTACTGACAATTGTGGTGTGTGTTAGGATGAAGAGAGCTGGAGGACACGTGTCCCAAGTGTGAAATCAGAAAAGATTAAATTGATGAGACAAAATGACACGAGAGAGAGAGAATAACAGAGTGGATAGTTAGAGCATTGGGTCAGACCTTAGGGGAGAACGGCAGCTGTATTGTGTCCCAGCTGAAAGCACCTTCAATGAAGAAGGCTTAAAAAGACATTGTTTCCTGGGAGCGATGTGGGGGGAGCCTGTAGTTGCTAGATTGGGATAATACATTAAGAGAAGCTGGTTCCTCTCTCTCTCTCTCTCTCTCTCTCTCTCTCTCTCTCTCTCTCTCTCTCTCTCTCTCTCTGGCTAAAGCAGTGAGTAAAGCTCCATGTGAGATGAATAAAGGCAGACACAGATCTCTTTAACTCCATTTCATCTCAGAGGGACTGTCAACCGAAGCAAGACTCTGGTTAAAGTGTGCTGCTGTGTTTCAGGATTCCTCAAGGACAGGAGCAATGTTCTCAAAGGCCACTCTTTCCTCCTGGGACTCATGGGACTCTCTTGTGTATGTTTCAGAAGCTGCGCTGACCAAACATGATGCTGGACCTGATAATTCATCCCCAGAGAACATGCAATCGCTGACCGTGAGTGAGCTTCGACTTTTTAAACCTTTTAATTAGGTAGCACAGTAGCGATAAAAAGGAAAAAAATATATCACAATTTTTCGTCATAATTATTTAATTCAGTATTTTCTCAAGGAAGACAAAACTGTGATTCAAATTAAAATTTGATTAATTGTGCATCCATAATTTTACACATACCATAGTGATGATTGCAAGAATAAGACGAATGTCATTTGCTGTCTCTGTTTGCATGGACAGACTGCAGAAATGGACATCTGATATAGTACGAAGTTGATATGAGGCAAAAAGCAAACATGAGAGAAGATATTGTATACAGACAAATTTCTGTGCTCCTTGGTTCTTCTTAGTGACGGAATATAACTGAAACTTTACTCATACTGCAAAACTTCATTTAAGATAGATAAACCAGAGTCTGGATATTTCTGTTGTTATAAACTTTGTCTATTTGCTTGGTTCAAATGGTGGGGTATTAACAGTATTTAATTTTGTAGATTGTTTTTTATACTTGTGATTTTAGAACTTGAAAAATGAATAAACATCCATAGTTGTCATTAATGGCTTAATGTCATTGTCAAACAGCTGTGTTAATGCTGAAGAACGGGAGTGCGTGGTTGTGGATATTATACATTGTATTATTCTTCATTGTTCATCATCATTCTGTCCGTCTCTCATATCTGTCTCTCTCTGTCTCTCACGCACACACAGATCCTGTCATGCTCTCTCTCTCTCTCTCTCTCTCTCTCTCTCTCTCTCTCTCTCTCTCTCTCTCTCTCTCTCTTTCTATGTCTCTCTGTCTGTCTCTGCCTTTTACTCCCTCACACTGATTCCAAACCCGCCCATCCACTTTAGCGTGCAGCTTTTCCCAGGCCTTGCTCTCCAATTGGGCTTTTCTCTCCAGACAAAGCTGGGAAACGGGAAAGGCTAACAAAGTGGCTGTAATAGGAAGCCCGCCTCTACGTGTTGTTTATGATTTATCTCCTTTTGCGTTCCCTGCGCTTGCCAGTCTGTTTGTTCTTGGCAAAGGCATGTTTTCCTACCTAATATCTGGAAACTGAAAAAGCCAGTTATAATCATAGATGGCTTTCCTTCTTGTCTTACAATAATGAGACCTATAGGTTCCTAAGGTTTGTCGCCTGACTTTTATTGGACTAATAAAGAAGTAATTGGCTGATATAATCTTGAGGGGAATGTATCTAGTAAAGAGCTACATTTGTGAATTTTGTAGAATGAGCTATTATTTTTAGTTAACAAGCTCAATTTGTTTTAACATATCTATTTTGTTTTGTGCATTCCTATTCCCTATAGATACATATCATCAAGTGTGCAAATTAATGTTCCACAACTTGTGCCGCACATGTTTTTTTGCCACGTACAGGAGAAAGTCCCGCTGTAACACCTTGCTGACATGTGCCCAGCTTAAACAAACATGTCTTTAATGCCCCATAGTCATAATGGATGTTTTGTGTTTACATGAAATCAGGCCTAGCAGAAGAGAGAGAGAGACAGAGAGAGAGAGAGAGAGAGAGAGAGAGCAGAGCTCTTACAGTACCGAACTGTTCAGGAAACCTGTTGGCTTATCAAGTGCAGCCATACTGCCTGGCTACGGCCTGGGGGGTTGGAAGGTTACTTCCTGTGATTCTTTTATACAGAGCGGTTCCCATGAGCGGGCATGCAGTGTTTTACTAGCACTGCACTCTGAACAACAGCACTGATGCATGTAGTGATTCGGGCTTCTTCAAATCATACAGAGCTTTAGGGGAGTTGTGTACATGTGCAGGCAGGTGTAGGTCAGGAGCTATGCATACCATTCATGGACTCTGCAGGTTTTGCATTGAGCGCAACTTACCTCAGGTTAGTCTGTGCTGCTTATTTTTGTCTTGCTGATGGGGAAATTTGGAAACGCTGAATGTTGGAGTGTTTTTACATTGTTCTGATATAGGAGACATACTTATATATGGAATATTTTTTTTTACTGAATAGTTGATGTTATTTCTAAATATTCTTAGCATTATAGTAATTTAGTAATAAGCATTAAGCATCTGTTCTGTTATAGATTGATCTGGTTTCATTTTTTATGCAAACTATTTCAGTGCTTTGGTTTTCAGGGAATACAAGATATTAAACAGATCTGCTGAAATTTGTAAAACTACATGAATGAAATTATAATGGATTACTGACATAGAAGTACTTGTCCATGGAGGATGCTACGAAGTGTAAAATCGTTCAGTTAGAGGCCATTACAAATGTGGGCCTTAGACATGAAAAAAGAAAGCAGATTGTTTTGATGAAGAGGAGGAAAGCCAGATCTGATATTGTTTCAGTGCTGTCCTTAAACCAGCTGACACAGAGGAAGCAAAAAAATGAAAGGAATGCTAACAAAATTTTATAGTTTTGTCCGCTCTCTCTCTTAATCTATCCACTTTATTGTTGTCTACCAGGAGTTTTGTTGCATGGAAGACTTTTTTTTTTCCACATTTCCCTATTTATTTTGGCACCCACTTCGTTTGGTATTTCACCTCTGCCATGTCCAAATATCCCCCTTTGCACTGTTTGACTGAGCCCTGGTTTTCAGAAGCAACTCGTTTCCCTTTCTTCCCACTGAGAGTAAAGGCCTCCCTACATCTCCCAGCAACTTGTACATTTTAATATCTCAGACTGTTTGGAGCTGTGGCATTTAAACTTTACTGCTGCTAGGATACTGTATTTCTCACATGAAGTACTTTTCCTTTAATGTGTGTTTTGCTTGACCTTCTTTTCTCTAATCCCAGCAAAAATAATCTAAGTGGTCTTTTATTTAATAATCTTTTATGAAATATTTCATTTAGTATATTTCCTGGACATTTTTCAATAATAAACTCAATAATAAATATAAATGATATAAATTTGACCAAGGACAATGTGTAGGCCCTGAGCAACTGGATTCTGAATGGGAACTGACCCAGATGTTGATTGCTTGACCGAGCTAAACACATAAAAGGTGAAGTAATTCTGATGCTGTGTTCATGCAGGTTACCATCTTGCGGGGAAAGGATGGTTTCGGCTTCACTATCTGCTCAGACTCACCTGTGCGTGTGCAAGCTGTGGACCCAGGTCAGTCCCATGGCATTCTAGAAAATTGTTCATGCAGAACATAAACTGATGTGTTTATAAATATCTGATATTTTCCATTATTGTATACTATGGAATGTAAGTGATGGAGTTTTGTTCTCTGAAATTATTTAAGGTGGTCCAGCACACCAGGCTGGTTTGCAGCAGTTGGACACAGTCCTTCAGCTGAATGGCCAACCTGTAGAGCACTGGAAATGTGTGGACCTGGCACATGCCATCAGGTCTGTCATTTTTACTGTTTTAATATCACATAGCAGCTTTAGTGTGTGATCAACATTACTCGCGTAGATTCTTGAATGTCTTGCCTTGTTTTAATTATGCTTCGAGATTTCTAATAAATGACAAGAAATATCTATTATAAATAGACTTTCATGAAATTAAAAGTATTTAATTTTGTTATTATTTCACAACTGGTTAAGCTTTCTTGTGTGTTTTGAGTAGCTTAATAAGCCTGATCAGACTCTAGTGCCAGCAGTGAACCTGTTTAGTTTGATCTTGGAACTGGATATTACCATTACTCTTGGCTACATGTTACCAGTTGGCTAAAATAAATTGGCTAGCTACAAGTTACAGCTAATGTAAGCTACAGCTACAAGAAATCAACAATACTTCACATTTATAATGTGTGCTAAATGGCCTATGAAAGCTTTTTATATCATATTGATAATATAATATAATAATATATAATAAATAATATATAATAAAGCAATAAATAATTTTTGCTAATTTTGCTTATATGAATCAACTGATAAAATTAAAAAAGTCTTAACCAAAAGTCTTAACCAAAAAATGCTAACTGAACTTCTTATCAATTTAACCAGTTAACTGACTTTATGTCCCTTGTGATTAAAGCAAGCTAAATTTTTTGTTATAAATATTGTTGCCATCATTTAGTGTCATTATAAAGTGTTCAGTGCTTTGTTTGTTATAACAAAATATTTCACAGGCCTGGTTGCAATTATTATAGGTAAAGGAAACCAGAAGATGTTAAAAATTGGATGTATAAATTCTCAGCATCAGTTCATTAATTTCCTTTACTTCTCCTATATTCCTGCGATACACAAAGGAAACATCAGATTGAAAGTGCTAGAATACAGTAATTATCTTACTGACATATTATTTGACAAAGTAAAATTTTATAGTGTAAAAATATGTCTAATGAACTGTGCTGGAGGGATGAAACCTTTTATGGAAACTAACCAATTATGGAAATATGTTTATCCTTGAAATGACCACTGGGAAAGATCATAGGAAATAATTGATTAAAATGTACATTTTAAGTTGTATGCTTAGAAAATGTTTCTACTCCTTTAGAAACTGTCGGAACGAGATCACAGTGGTGGTCTGGAGGACAGTGCCAGTCATGAAGCCCTATTATGAAGGCCTGATTCACAGGCCCTCATATAAAACCTCTGCCTTTGACAGTCTGTCTCCCTCCACCAAGACCCAAAACAAAACACCACCGCTGCTTTCCCGACCTTCCAACCACAAACTAAGCCGACGTAAGAAGGGAAACAGCTCTGAGAGCAGCGGAAATGGAACCCGGGAGCCGAGATGGTCATGGACTGGGAAACGGGAAGAAAATGACTACAAAACTCGTACGCAGACCCTCAAGGGCACCCGTGTGACATCATCAAATGGTGACAATTACATCATCTTGTCTCCTGTAAATCCAGGAAACCAGGTAAATATTAATTCAGCTCATCTCTTACGCATATTCTAAGACGGTACATTGTTTTATAAATTCTTTTCTCTCATTCGTGCTCATGCTGTGGCCATTTTTCTTAAGGTGCATTTCTACACAGCTTGAGCTCTAATCTCTTTAATGTGTTTTCGTATATGATTTCATATTTATATCTTTTTTCTTTAGAAGCGCTCAGTATAATATATTCTAAGTCCTAGTCTGTAGATTCCTATTAGTCTATATTGTCCATATTTCAATAAATGGACAATGAGGTTAGTCTTATCATACCTATTAGGCTTAGACCTGTTAGATATTGTCACTGAACAAGGCTAAATGCTCTTATAAGATTGCTTTGTCAGGTTAATTTTTCTTTTATATTCAGATATTGCAACCTGTTTATCCAGACAGCAATGGAACACTGGGAACACTTGGTAAGACCCACAGTTTATTGTGGTTTAACACATTAATAATGTTAATAATAATGCTGTTGTAAATTAATAAAACATTTGAAAATATTTGTTGGACCAAATAATTGTGAATTTTTGGAATAGCGTTTCCTAAATAGTACTCTGCACTTTCAGGGAGAATTTATCAGACTCACTCATCAAGAGGGATTCAACAGAGCACAGCCTACCTGCAGGACACTGGAGTGGAGGCACAAGCCACATTACGCAGATCTCTGAACAGTAAAACAGCTACAATTCCACCCTCATCCTATAGACAGAGCTTTGCCAACTACCAGAACTGCACTCTTGTACAGTCACATCTTCCCCACTCCAGCTATGGCACTTACGTCAGCCTTGCCCCCAAGATCCTCATCTTCCCTGTATTTGTCCAGGTGGAGGACCATGTTTTTATTCCCACAATGATGATCATATCTCTCTCTATGTCGATTTATTTTGTGTGTGTGTGTGTGTGTGTGTGTGTGTGTGTGTGTGTGTGTGTGTGTATGTATGTGTATATATATATATATATGTGTATATATATATATATATATATATAGATATATATATATATATATATATATATATATATATATATATATATATATATATATATATATGTGTATATATATATATATATACACACACACAAATATACACACACTAATGGAATGGTATAAACTGGATATACAGTTGTATACTGTAAATTTCCTTTTTTTTTTTTTAAATTTCAGCCATTGGACCTATGCAGCCCAGAGAGAACACTATTGTTATCTGAAGAGATGATTCTTCATGACAGCACAAACATAGCACTTAAGGTAAGGCCAAAATGCTCCCTAGAAATGTTTTACTAACTAAAGGCTACATTATTCATGAGAAAAAGGGGATTATGGGGAACAAATATCAGCTTCTATTTTCTGCATAAAAGCTAAAAAGGCATTTTTGGGCTAGTTTCAGGGCTTTTGACATGTAGTTTGGTCTGGAGATTTTGCTAAAACTGGTCAGTTCTGGTAAATGATATTACTGCTTAAGTGTGCAACAGGTAACACATCTATTGTATCAAGAACAGTACAACCGAGCAGACATAAAGCTAGCAGCTTGCAGCCATGCTGTCTGACTATAGGTTGGGTGATACTTGTAATACATTTACTGTTGTGTCTGCCTTGCTAGCTGTATAGATCAAATCTTTCAGTATTAATTCTTAGTAGTTTTTACCCCAAAAGGTTATTTCTTTATTTTTTTTATTTGTTTCAGGTTTGCTACAAGAATTTCCTTGGAGCCAGTTTTCACTATTTTGATATGCAAAGTTATTATTTAGTGCTAATAATATATCTCCATTAAAGTCTTTTGTGGTGTGTTTAATACAAAAAGTACTGATCAAAAGTACTTAGCAACTATGTCTAATCAGATTTAGACTCAGGCAAGGAGACACCTGGATTTGACTTTTCTTCTGGCAGCAGCTTTTGAGAAACTCTGAGTTTGGGAATAGTCTGACCTCTAGATAACACAGCTTGAGTCATATTGAGTAAAGATAAATCTCTCTGTGCCACAATAGTCACCTTGATCCATGGTGTATCTATAGCAATCCAGCCTTCTCTTTTTGTCCTGTCCTAGTGCTTTCTCACTAGGGGTCCACTGTTAACTGACCTTTTTTCTCTTTTGAAGCTCTTGTGAATGCATGCTGAGGAGTTTGGCATTTGTAAAGTTTGGTGTGTTTAATAAGGAGAAGCTGTTCATCACTAGCTCTCATTCCCCCAGTGGACTCCCACAAGTACATTTGTGTGTGTGTATTTGCCTGTGGTATTCAGCTGCAGAGTTTACTAGATTGGCCTTGCTCCAGTCTGGAGTAGGGATCAAAACAAACACTGACCCAGCTGGCTTTTCTGTGGGAATCAAACAAGCGAAAGATGAAACACTGTCACTGCAGAGGTTTTGCTGCAGTATTTTAGGAAACCTGGCTTTCAGTGTAAAATCTTACTGTTGAATATCTGATAGGCAAGTGTTATTGAATCATATAAAATAAAAGGATATAATTATTATTACTAAGTATGTGCATATTTGCAGACTAATCTGAAATAATGGTCTTCAACAGGGTTTGGGTGAATTTAAGACAAATGTAAAAAATTCTTCTAAAAGTTAATATAAATTAAATAGCATCAGCTTCTTCAACCCTAATAAAAAGCAAAGCAATTAGCTCAGGAGATTTGCAGATGATAGCCAGTTATACAACATACTGATTTTACAATAGAAAAAAGCTACAACACATACACATGATGCATGGCTACTACAAGGACAATGGCTTCTTGAGTATGCCTTTGGTAATTGACTCTATCTCCCCCTATAGGTCACAGTGTTTATCTACACTGACCTCATGCTGTTGACTAGAGAGGACGAATCCAGTCGATGCAATGTACTGCAGAGTCCTCTCTACCTCCACCAGATCCAGCTGCAAGACGGTATGTCTACTTACCTTGGTTTACTGCATAACGAGGGGTATTTTCTTTTTTGCTTTCAGATATTCTGCTAAATAAACACACCCTGGGCTTGTGAAAATAAAAGGGTACCCACAAAATGGTAAAAAGGGATTAAGAGTTAAATGAGGTGTAAATTCATGGAGAAATTATACAGATAAGAAGGACAAGCAAGAGAGTAAGAAAAAGAGACAAATGGAAGAATGAAAAAAAAAGCACAAAATAAGTAATTACATAAGAGACCAACAAAGAGAGAAAGCACAGAGATAATGGAGGAGAAATAATAGCAAATTGTCTCTCCTTGTCTCCCAATTCTTTAGCAAAATATATTGTGGCAATTTGGTGCCCTGCATCTCGCTTGGACACCAAAAAATTATCAAAATTAAATGCTAATGTTCCTAAAATTGTACACTATACAGTGAATTTCAGTTTCATATATACAGCCTTATGCCAGTGTGTAAGTTCACTTCCTGTGTGAATTTAATTAAAGCGGATTATTGGTTAGCTGTAAAAGCCCTGTGTTATCATTAGCTGCCAGCTAGAATACACATTCAAGAACCTTGCATTAGTGTGAAATGTAAGCATTTTAAAAGGTAATATTTTTTTTCTAGAAAAATCAACACCCTTCATGGGAATGAGTACAAATATTAAACAGGCAATAAGTGACAATGTGAACTCAAACATACAGGAAAATGGTTTAGCTTTCTTTAATTTTTCACATAGTACAAAATAGAGTAAAATAGTACAACGCAGGCTTGAAAATGATTGAAACATCAGTTATAAAACACCTGTTGATGGTTCTCTTGGATCCAGAGACTAAATTTCTCTAGTTATTTGAATGTATGCTTGGTTCATGACATTGTTGAATGCTCTGACTATGGCAAAGTCTGAAGGTTTGGGCTTAACTATCCTGGTACATTAAATAATGTACTGTGCAATGACAATGCTATCAATCCTTACAAGATCCCATCCACCAGCAACAAAATAAGTATTACTGAGCCACCTTATTAATTATAGTGGGAATCCAGTGTTTTCCCTTGTATGCAGACTCCTTTTATCACAAAACATGGGGATGGATTACCTCATCTGACCACAGCACATAATGCCAAATGTCATTTTATTGCACCTGGAGAAGCTCAGGAGGCATATATTATGATGTGCTTTATAGAATTGCTTTTTTTAATGCAACACTTCCAAACAGTGTTGGGATGAGTGATGGGAAGTTGAATTTTTTTTTTTAAACTATTACCTCTATTACCTGATCATCTAATACATGATTTGTTCATGTCACTAATGGTAATGTAAACCAAATGCCTTGTACATGTGAACGTCCTCATTTTTGTTCCTCACAGAAACAGGGCATGTTTAATAAAGGCAATAACAGTGCAAAAGAACAGCTAGCGTATTTCATTGGTTTGCCAAACTGCTGTTTACAGAATTGAGAAATAGACAGCTGTGTGTATATTTGTGTGTAGCATCTCTGAGCTGATTGTTTAGATAAGAGGGGATGTGAACAAGCCCCACCCTGGATTATTTGTAACTGTGTATATGAGACACGGCAGCACTCAGGAAGGAGGCAGCAGGGTTTTTGTGTGTGTGTGTGTGTGTGTGTGTGTGTGTGTGTGTGTGAGATCAGTCTGAGACTGGCTGCCGAGCTGCTTTGCACTCTGCTGCTGTGTCCGCCATAAACAATGGCCTTGTCTCCGGTAGAGTCAGTCCCAGGCTGCCTGGGAGGGTGTGTGTATTATTCATCTTCCTGATGATGGATAGAAATATCCATAGACGCACCACAGCAGGCATTTTAGGCTTTTTCTGCACCTTTTTAATTCCCCCTTTTTTCGGAAGAGTCTGTCATTGCCTAATGGGTATTCATTACATTAATGTGGGTTATGGTGAAAAATAAATGAAAGTCTTTACAATAATGTAGTTGACTAATCATGAAGTCCATTTAACCATCACTGATTATTTTAAGACATGTATCTGTTCCTTTCAGTTCCTGCAGAAAAACTACGCCTGTATGTCTCATACAGAATAGAGGTAAGAGCACATCTCTCACCACCCAAAAATGTTACCCCACAAAGGTTCTGAATAAATGCATAAGGTGATAGTTTATATGTGCATACAGTACTGTGCAAATGTTTTAGGTGGGAGTAAAGAAAATCATTTACAGTAAAGAACAGCAAAGAAAACAGAAGAAAAAAAATCTAAATTAAATTAATATTTGATGTGACTACCCTATGGCTTCAAACCAGCTTCTTGCACACTTTGTATACTTGTAAAAATTCAAGGATTTTGTAGGATCAGCATCAGGTGAATCATTAACCAATTATACCAAGCAGGTGCAAATGATCAATGTCATATATAGGTTAAAACATTCAGTAACTAAAACAGAAGCAGCATTGTAGGAGGATCAAAACTGGGTGAGGAACAGCAAACTATGCTACTAAAGTGACTTTGTGGAAGACCGTTTCATGTCACAGGTCATACACCATGGCAAGTCTGAACGCAGCAACAAGACACAAGGTAGTTATACTGCATCAGCAAGGTCTCTGCCAGCTGAAGATTTCAAAACAGACTGGGGTTTCAAGATGTGCTGTTCAAGCTATTTTGAAGAAACACAAAAAGCGGGCAATGTTGAGGAACGGATACGCAGTGGTCAGCCAATGAACTTTGACATCAGATGTCCAGCAGTGACAGTCAAAATATAAAATATTATGTTGTGGGATTAATGGTGTCCTCAGTGATGAGGGATACAGGCAGATACTTATTCATCACTCACTTCTATAATGGATGAATATGATTGATTTCTTTAGCAGCAGAATATTTGGATTGTTTGTTTGGAACAATCTACCTGGAACAATCTACCCGACAAATTCCTTTCCAAGTGTACCTAGAAAAATGTATGCTGTTTTGCATACAAGAAAACATTAGATTTGGATTTCACTTCTGTTCATTATTTTACATTTTATATATATATATATATATATATATATATATATATATATATATATATATATATATATATATATATATATATATATATATATATATATAGCTGCCCATTCTTCTTGCACAAACTGCATGTCTCCCCAAAGTGTCTCAATGATATTAAGGTCAAGAGACTGTGATGACTTTTTCTGCTGTAGCCATTAGAGGGCCAATCTTGCCTTTTTTTTGTATCATTGTCATGTTGGAACATCCGACTGCATCCCATGCGCAGCTTTCGTGCTGTTGAATGCAAATTGTCCGCCAGTATTTTCTGATAACATGCTGCATTCATCTTGCCATCATTTTTTACTAACTTACCTGTACCACTGGGGCTCATACTGCCCCAAAACATAAGAGATCCACCACCATGCTTTATAGTGGAGATGGTGTACCTTTCACCGTAGGCCTTGTTGACTCCTCTCCAAACATAGCATTTATGTTTGTGACTATAAAGTTAGATATTGGTCTGATTACTCCAAACGACTGCTCCAGAAGCTGTGAGGCTTGTCTATGTGCGGTCTGGCGTACTGAAGGCAGGCCTTTTTGTGGTATGGGTGCAGTAATGGCTTTCTCATGGCAATTGGACCATGCAGGTCATTTGTGTTTAATTACCTCCTTACTGTGCACCTCACCTTGAAACAACCACTTTTTTTTTTTTTTTTTTTTTTTTTTTTTTTTAGAGCAGCCTGCATTTCTCTCAATGTTGTTTGTGGGTTTTCCTTGTCATACTGAACAATTCTTCTGGCAGTAGTAGGTGAAATCTTTCTTGGTCTACTTGACCGTCTCTTATCAACGGATTATTATTTATTTATTTTCCACCTCTTTAACAGTACTGACTGGCATTTTCAAGTGTTGAGGTACCTTTTTATATCCCTTTCCTGCTTTCCTCCCTTTCCAAGTTCTACCTTATTATGCAGGCCCATTGACAGTTCTTTTGTCTTACCCTTGGTGCAGTATCCAGCCAAGTCAGTGCATCACCTCATAAGCTGAGAAACTCACTGACTATTTATGCACAGACACTAATTACAATTATAATGAGTCAAAGGTGTGGAAACTTCCCTTTAATAGCTATTTAAACCTCTGTGTGTCAGCCTGTATGTTTATAATGTGGCCAAACAAGGATATGTAAATTTTTGATCAGGGTTGTTTGGGTGATTTCAGTCATCATTAGGTTTTAATAAGGAGTCAAACAACTAGGTGATAATTGATGACTTCATGTGACCACTATCCTTAAATAAGAAATTATTTTGCTCTATAAATCATATCAGCCAATCAGGTTATTGTGACTTGTGACCAAATGTCAGTAAAAAGGATAAATGTTCCTTCTTAAGCAAAGGTCATAAGATATAACGACAGGTGTTTTAGGGTGCAATATGAATGCATAGTGTCACAGCTCTGCTGCCAGTGTTAGTTCTTTTTTTGAATGTTGTTAGTATTAAATACTTACATCGTAATAGTTCCCTTGCTGTTATGA
This sequence comes from Tachysurus fulvidraco, assembly GCF_022655615.1. Taxonomy (NCBI): domain Eukaryota; kingdom Metazoa; phylum Chordata; class Actinopteri; order Siluriformes; family Bagridae; genus Tachysurus; species Tachysurus fulvidraco. The sequence goes on from NC_062526.1 coordinate 11,650,297, forward strand.
CCAAATCCCATTGAAAGAGTAAAATTTTTATGAAAATAAAATTTGAATACATTTTCATAAGACTTTGAGGGCCCTGCTGTACAGTACCATATATTACATTTCATGCACTTGATTCATATAATTACCACATGTTAGAAGCTTTTACAGTATGTCCATGCTGGAGTGACTCTTAATTATGATATGGCGTACGTCACGTTTGAGTTTGTTCCAAGCTCCTCTCTCTCCCAGAAGAGTAGACATGTCAGCAAGACAGACGGCTCACTCCAGCAAATACACGCAGAGGCGAAGCGTTAAACACACGGCCATCTGCCCATCTCCCTGACAACACCTCTCTCTCCTTCTCATACACACACACACACATACACACACACAGCATTTCTTTTTTGCCTTCTCTCATCATTTCTCTCCCTCGCTCCCTCTTTCTGTCCCTTGCTTTTGCTCCCTCACCTCTTTTTCAGTGCAGTGTGTGAGACAAAGGTTGCCTTTCAGAGCCTGAGCAGTAGAAGGACACACATAATAAACCCTGACAATAAAGCACATATTGGCTGCTCTTTGGCTAAATGAAAGAGATGCGTTTCTCTTTCTGTTTACCTTTCTTTCCCCTTCTCTCTTTTTTTGCATGTAGAGAGCTGAATGTCTGTTCAGCTTGGAGGCCTTTTCGGCTGAGCAGAAGAGAAGAGTGTACCAGTGTCTGAGAGACAACATCAACAAGCAGCTCACTATGGGAGAGAGAATGGGTCCTGATCAGGTACAAAGTACTCACCTTTCTCAATTTGTCTCACATAAACATTCAGACACACTCAACATCACACTGGTGTAAGGTACACTGTTTTGTATAGAGTCTCTCCCCTGAGATTGTGTGCTTTATACCACAGTTCCATCTTAAATTCAATTCAGTATGTATTTAAACAGGATGCCTCTTTCAGTCTTCTTTTATTCCCTTTGAAAACGATGAAGGAGAAATCAGATTTATTTTGTCAATCTCGTGTTTCTGCTGCGACTCAGTGCCCCCTGGGCTGGCATTACCAACATTTGATTCAGCAGCGGCATCATTAATCAGAGCACCACAAACAGATATGTACATGTGACTTGGAGAGAGAAAGTGAGGGAGGGCGAATGGGAGGGAGGGTGGAAAGGGAAGATGTCACAGAGCTGTTCCAGTGCTGCTGCCTTGATGAAAGAACACATTATTTGTTTTTAGGAGATAAACACGGGATCATTAATGAAGGTGAGGTCATTCGAATTTTGTCAATAGATATACTAGATATTTGCATGTACTGTATGTTCAATGCACATTTCCATTTGGCATTTTAAGCGTTGTCAGTGATTTTTCTTTTAAACTATTTTTTCTTACATTTATATATTTATTTTCCTTTTGCACATTTTTGCTTGTTTGCTTTTGCCAAATGCATAGTTTAAAGTAAACAGCGGCTTTAGTGTTTGATGTTGATGGATGACATTTTTGACTTTGCCATTCAGATAGTATTGTTATTTTGCCAATATTGCAAAGCTCAAAATGCGTTGTGTTGGATTAATGTTTGGTGGACAGTGTTTGGTTTATTCTCTGCTTAAAGAGAATTAAGCTGTAAATCTAGTAAGAATATGATTAATGTCAAAGAGGTGAGTGTTATTGCCTTAATGCTGTATAAACATCATGCTGTAATTTCCTGAAATGGAACATATCAGATGTGGCATCAAATATCTGTCTGTAACAACACTGCATGACAGCATTTAAAGCTGTCATGTGCATATACAGTTTATATTAGTTAGTCTTCTTGTGTTTAAAACAAAAAAATGATGTACACAGTCTAAAGGGATAACGAATGGATAATTAAAATACAGAAAATGCCAGACACCTAATTCCAGTTAAAGAAGCTTATCAGTGATGATACAGATTGGATATGCAAATTATTGGTTGGATCAATTGTCATTGAGGCAATAGCTATGTCAGTGTTTTTGAAATCTACATACAAGCAAATGGTAAGTGCAGCTACACAGGCCTTAGATATGTGTTGATTCTCGGCAAAATTATTAGCACTGAAAAACTTTACCAGTGTTTTCTCTTGTGTTCTGTGTCTTGCCTCTTTCTGGATTCTTTCTTCTCTGCAAAACACTGCTTTCTTACACTTTTGTAGGGTAAAACATTAAAACTGTGTAGCAGTAGTTCCAGCTCTAAAATATGTACAGATTTAAAATGTGGAAATATCTTTGACTAAGGAATTAATACATTCTATAAACACATTGTAAGGCTCAGTGGATAGAGATTAGGTTGAAAAGCACTGGACTTTTTCAGCCAGATGGACTTTATAAAAGTAACACTTGGTGAATGCTTTCTCGGCAGATGCTGGAGCAAAAGGATGGCGATCAGGCTGATTTGGGATTGCTGGGCTTCGCAGCACACACTGTTTCAGAACCATGTTCTCCATCACAAGGCACCAGCTTACCTCTCGGTGGTCTTACAAGAGCTAGAACCAGTATTCCCTCTGACTGTGTGTTATATCCCAGTGAGTGTGTCCAACCCCCGCCTACACTGGGAGACACCTCTAAATCTGTACACATGGAGCCTGCTGCCATCTGGAAGGAGAGGGTGAAGGAGCCAAAACAAGGTGAACGGGAGCCAGAGTTTGAAAAGAGGGAACAGGGTGAAGGTGAGAGTGCCAGGCCCACTTCATCTTCCTCCTCGTCACCTCTTATCATCCCTAAACTGTGCCTAGATCGCTCCTTCAATCCAGATGCTCTCACTTCACCATCCACTGATGATGATGAAGACCTCGAGGAGGAGGAGGAAGAAGAGGATAGTGATGAAGGCTATCTAAAGCGGAGGAGCCTGGTGGAGATGTCACCTGGCAGGGGACAGCAGAGTTCGAGACTGTGTGTGCAGCGCTCATTGCACCGACGCACACACAGTGAGGGCAGCCTGCTGCAGGAGCCACGCTCACCACGATTTATTTCTGACCAGGCCATACACTGCATGGAGAACAGCAGAGAAACACAGCAGCGCTGGACTGTCCCCTCACCTCAGACCCTGAGGAAAGAGCTCACAAAGAACAGAGGATCAGTCCATCAGATCTGCCTACTCTTCACTGGTAGAAGGGTAGGTTCATCCCTCACTGAATGCAATGTTCCTCACAAACAACAGTATAACGTGAGTGATTCGGTGACACCAAAATGTTCCCCTGCATTAAAGTAGAAAATGGATAATAATCCCATTATCATATGTTGCATGTTTATATGGCAGTGTGGCATGGTGACTTAATGGTTAGGATGCTTTCCACACACCTCCAAGGTTGGGTTTGATTTCAGTCTCTGTCCTGTGTGCTGAGTTTCTCTGCTGGGGGTGTGGGTACTCCCTTATCCTCTGGGTTCTCATGTTTAAATTGTTCATAGTGTGTGAATGGGTGTGTGCGTGCACACAGTTATGCCTTGCAATGGATTGATACCCTGTCCAGGGTGTCCCCTGCATTGTGCCCCAAATCCCCTGGTATATGCTCCAGGCTCTCTGTGACCCTGCTTAGGATAATGGCTGCGGATAATGGATGGATAGATTATTTATATGCATAAATAATTTAATAATGCAATGTGTAAATTATATAAAATAATAGAGTAGATAAACTACTGTTTGCTGCAATGAATACAGTACATAAAATCATGCACATACGAGTTATAAGCCCATGCATGGGGGAAGGTTTTGTGTGTGATGTGATCTCATGTGTTTTTTCAGATGTGATTGTTTGAGTATTTCAAAAACTGCTGATCTCCTGGGATTTTCATGTGTATTTTTATTCTAGAGTGTACAATTTTAAACTCTATTTACCGTAAACTGTAGCCCCAGATGTAAAACCTGATGTGACTCTGATATGATATTTTGCTGTGTAGCACATCTGCCACAATGTTCAATCTATTGAGCATTCTCTTGGCTGCACAAAACTTGTTAAATAGTGCTTATTTTTGTTACTATAGTATTCTAGTCAGCTCAAACCAATCTCTTCAGCCCTCTATCATCAACTGCTGCTCACTCAATGCTTTTTTTTCCACCATTCTGTGTAACCTCCACACACTGTTTAAAATCCCAAGGGACCAGCCCATTTGGCATCAACAACCACGCCACAGTTTGAGATCACATTTTTCCCCATTGTGATGCCACAAAATTGGAGGACTGGGTCAAGTGGCAGGCCAGTGTATATTGCACGGTATTTTTCAGGGTATATAGCAATACACTTCTGTTGCCTGTGTTTTGACTTATTGTTTTAGGATGTTATACAGTATTAATGCATTTCCTTTCCTATGACTAGGTCTGTGGGGAGCCAAACTGTAAATGTCAAATGGGGAAAAGTGCCATAAAAAAGAAGAAATCTAAAAATCTGTAAGTCATCTATTTTTATCTATTTTGCCAAATCTGTATTGAGTGTTGCAATTCATTTGTTGTTGAATATGTATTTATAACACCTTTTATTCTTCAAAAAATATGCTCTTTGCTTGATGCCTTCACACTGCAGTTAAACACAGATTGAATCTTGCCAATAGAGTACATGATGAGGGAATGTTGGCTCCATTACACAATGAAACACAGCAGCTGTCCCAATATTCTTGATGATAATTTCTTTAACTGTCTATTAGTGTGTTTCTTAAACCACCAAACAACTGCACACATTAGAACATTCAGCTGGCTGGTGAGACTTAGTTTCTTTCCTTCCTGCAGTGCAAAAGATATGAAGGATCGTCTGACTTTCCTCAGGAAGAAGAACAACAACAGACCCGGAAGCCATCCTTCCAGCAAGCTTGAGAAAGTCCTTAAATCAGACAAGTTAGTTTAATTAGTTACTTCATCTATTTACCAGAAAAGAGTAAGATGGGATGAGTCATGGTGTAGTCATTTAACAGAATGAAAAGAAACATGTGAATGGTCATAAATATAAAGTTACCAAGGTTTAAGTGTTTATATCATTTCTGGAATTGGGGTGAAGTAAATGGTAGGATTGAATGCAAAAATTCAAGGATTTTGCTCTGTTGCTCTACTAGGCCTTCTCCAGAAGAAGCTCTTAAATGGGGAGAATCTTTTGACCTGTTGCTGTCTCACAAATGTAAGAACAGCTTGTTTTCTATCATTCAAACACTGTACGGTATTTTTATTGTACAATGGCATGTAATAAATTGTGTGTGTGTAACTGTTATCTGCTTTAACAGATGGACTCGCCGTGTTCCACGCCTTCTTGCAGACGGAGTTCAGTGAGGAGAATCTGGACTTCTGGCTTGCTTGTGAGGAATACAGGAAGATCAAATCTTTATCCAAGATGGCTTCAAGAGCAAAAAAGATATTTGAAGTGTATATCTCAATCCAGTCATCTAAAGAGGTAGTCTTAAACGTGCCAATGAAAATTTGTTTGTAGGCATGTCTGCTAAATGTAGCTCAGGATTTACAGTCCTCGTCTACTTTATTCATAACACATGTACACCTGCACATTCAATGCAGGTATATAATCAGCCAATCATGTGGCAGCAGCACCTTCAGCTGCAGGTCAAGAGCTGTTCACAATAACTGCTATCACAGGTGTGATATATGCAAAACTGCCTTAAACTGAGTCTATAGACATTGTTTACATCAAGTGCTAGAAGACTGTGAAATATGAATTTTGTACAGTCAGCCATTTAAAATTCATCCAAGTATTCAAAGGTACTAAAAAAATTAAACCAGGTCAAATCACCACAAGCATGATTTTTCTTTATTCTTTTCTCCCAGGTTAATCTGGACTCTTTCACCAGAGAGCAGACCAAGGAGAACATGGAGAACATTGGTGCTGACTGTTTTGACCTAGCTCAAAGACGGATTTTTGGACTGATGGAAAAAGACCCATACCCTCGCTTCCTCAGATCTGACCTCTACCTGGATTTAACCCACCAAAAGAGAGTGCTACTGCAGAGCTCTCTTAAAGCTGTTGATTCTGACTGCTAAGTCTTAACATCTGTCAGTAGCATGAGGGAGATATGAAGCTTTCCTTATCAAATGGATGTCAAGCAGTAAACAGTGTTTGTTGTTCAGACTTTCTAGCCTGTGTATGGCACAGTGTGTGTTTGTTTCTCGTGCTGATATAAACCCAGTATGTACCACTGAGGTGTATTTTGATTATATGCTGACCCCTGTTGGATGATGCTGGTAAAAATGATGACACATGGACTTAAAATGAAAATGAAATGTTGATCTCTATGGCTGTATTACAAGCATCCAAGAGGGTGAAAAGCATGTTGGATAATGAAGCAAAGAAGAAGCTTGGTACTGTTTTGTTGCAATTTTCATTAATCAGTTTTTCAAAATGACCTAGACACAGATGGGTGACAAATGAAGGAAAAAAACAGTCTCTGTCATGCTGTAGTGGTATTTTGCTGATCACCTTTAATTATCTTGAAACTTTTCTGTCCTGATTGGAGTGGTCCTTTATCCTATGGCATATCACACTAAACAGATCTTAACCCAGTTGAACAACTTTGGGGAAACACCAAAACACCAACTAAGGCAATAGCTTTTGGAAAAAATTATATTAACCCCTCCAGCAAATTAATTTGATGAATTAATAACTTGAGTTATTCTGGTGGCCTGTGTTGGGCTAACACAAGTGCCTTTCTAAGATGCTTTATTTTGTTTTTTATCCTTTTTAATTTGTCACCTGCCTGTACATCAGAGAGTTTAAACAGAATCATAATCACATGATTTCAGTGATTACAACAGCTGGTTGTTGCATGTATGAGATTTCAGTACATAAATATGAGCTTTGATAGCATAGATTTAAACCTGAGCTTACAATTCTGTAGGATTTATAACAGGTCAGATGGACTTTGTTAAATTTCATACTAATCGAGTTGTTAAGGGAAGCAAAAACAGGTAAAAGCAGCTTGCTCCTGGCTTATAATATTTCATGACAAATGATTTGTGTATTCCAGCAGGTTTGAAATAACAGATACTGAAGTTTTTCCATTTGATGATTACAAAAGCTTCTTAAGAGCTTTGACCTTATATCCAGTGAAGCTATAATAAAAAATAAATAAATAAATCATGTAACCAGCCATCTTAGTGGCTTTTTATGTAGAAAAAAGGAAAGAAAACAAATGTCACAAGTTCATGGTATGTTTATTAATTTTGTCAGTAGATCAGATTTGTAAACATTAAATCTGATCCATTGCCAATGCAGCATTTCATACAAGTATCAGTCTGAATCAGACACACAAATTGTGAATACATGATTAGGTAACACATTTTCAGCACTGTAGGATTCATTCCATGTCTACCTGTTTTCATTTAAAAGTGCAATACATGAGCTCTCCCCACCAGCTGACCTCACAACTGATAAATAAATGGGCACTAAATAAATGTTATGTTCCCAGTGGATAAAGGTGATTATAAGGAGACACGTGATTTAGTCATGGTAAAACCTTTTGTTTTGTAATGTTTCTGCTTCCTGTTTGTAGAGAGGTCTGATATTATTTAAGTATACATCTGAGATGTTAAACAATAATAAAACCTCATATATTGTCCCCGTCCCCCCCTTACTCTTTCTCTAGTTGCTATGGAGTAACTAAGCATAGAGCATATATTTAGTGCAAACAGAAGTGATCAATTCCATGTTCATTTAGGGGACAGCGTTTTAACGTTTTAGACTTCTGGGAGATCTGAGTTATGTTAAATTCCTTTTTTTAATTCAAACTTCTTGCTATAAATATGATCTTTACTATATTTATTTGTGCACTCACCATTCACTTACATGTGCCTGTGAGTGCTTTAAATTGAGTTTAATAAAGCTACATAACTTTACAAAGTTCCTTTGCATTGTAAAAGTATTTTACTGGATCAGGGACATTTCATCAATAATTTCATTTTAGTAAGACTTCTTTTTGTTGTCTATTAATTAATGCACTTCATTTGTCATACCATTAGTGGACAGCAGATGTTTGGCTAAGTGTTAGTCACATAAGGAAATAAAAAATATTTATGTGCTATCACAGCTATTGATGTATTTATGTGCTCTACATGTTCTCTGCTGTTCTCAGAAATGGTTTAGGTTTAAAAGCCTTGCTAAAGGGTCCAGCAGGAATACTGGGATTTGAACTCATGACTTTCTGATCATAGTCCACTACATTCATGAAATGTTGTCTTTTGGCTAAACTGTATTAAATATGAAAAAAGTGTAATGTATATTAAGGTGTAGATGGTGACAGTGCATTAATGTTTTTACAGTAGCTTGATGTTGACCCTCTTGAGGTACTAAATGGGGCTCTGTGTGACTTACTGACTGAATGCCCTCTTTATCACTAGGAAATATGTGTTTTAAAAAAAACTAAAACTATGTCTTAGTGTTTAGTTTAGGATAAAGCTCAATGTGCAGGTGTGAGAGCTATCTGGTTGGAAGGATTTCTTAAGGAGAGCTTTCAAACTGTTACATCCCTGTAAGCCGAGGGCTAACATACTACAAAAACAAATTAAAGGAAATTAGACATTGGTAAGAAAACAAGACTGTATTTGGCTGATTCAGGCCTTAAGGCCTAAAAACATGTTGAATGAAATTGAAAGCTGGAATCTTTCTTCCTTTTGGCATGTCTATATGCTTTAGTTGTAGATAGTTGATATGTTAGTCAACCAACGGTTGTGCACATAAACACCATAAGGTAATATTAAGAAAAAATTTCTCACTCACCATTTCAGTAACCTTTTATAACTTGGTGAGATTCAAAATGGATCCAGAGCTTGTTCTGGGAACACTGGGAGTGAGAACACACACGGACACATACTCATTTTCTTTGTAGGTAATTTAGCCAGGATTTTGGCACATAGAAGACTAGAGAACCTGGAGGAAATCCATAAACTGTCATAAAGAATTTGTACAAACAATACACTGAGCTCAACATCAAACTGGTGACCCTGGATGTGTCAGATAACTTTCAGCAATGAATCCTTGAAATCACCCAGAAACCTTTACTATATGTTTATATTTGTTATTGTGGAGCCATTTACCAGAGCTATACACTATTTTCTGTTTGTTCACATGCATTGTGAATTTTAACATGTAAATCATTCACAGAATCAAATTTGATATTTTTGAAAATCTAAAATGATATAATTGAATTGAGTTACTGCAACTTTATATAAAGATAATCCTGTAAAGTTTAAACAGCTTATTTATTTGATTCACACTCAAATTTTATTTTTTACTCATCCATTTCATATTAATAAATGTCTTATTAATGATTATAAATTTTTTTGGATGAAATTTTAATCATTCAAATAAAATAATAATAAAAAAAGATGCTGTAGCTTTACATGTTCTCTGCTTGTGAGGCACACATTCGCAGATTAGCTTTAACAATGCATATCATTGTTAATAACAATCATTGTGTTGTTTTCAGCTCTGTGAAGTTTTTTGACTCATGACTTATGCAAATCAGCTGCATGTGGACGCAGAAGCTAATTTCAGGGTGAATAGCATTTAACAACATTTTGATCAGACACAGGCACACTAAATAATCTTCTATTTAAACAAAGGACGTTTGTTTATCCTATTTGGTCTGGCTAAACTTGGTATACATCTTTACCACAAACTCACTCTTGTATCATACAAACATTTTTTGTATGATACAAACAATACCACATTTCTTGAGAAGTCAAAAATGAACAACTTTACATTGACTATTTATATATATATAAATGTAAGAAATGGTATAGATTTTTATCCAGTGTAAATATAAATGTAATAATAGGGTACGATGGTAGTCTTTGGAAGACTGGGCTGTGCTTGTGGTTGTTATTATAGTTTGACAGTCTGATGAACTGCAAGAATATGGTCTCTGATAGTGAGAATCTAAAGATGTGATACTGTCTGCCGTGGTCTCTCCTCTGATGATCCACTGTGCTCTCCTTACCTGCTGTAGATGTCCAGGAGGGAAGGACGCTCACCTCAGACAATGACTATGCACCATTTACAGAAGAGATTCCCATTTGAGGGTGGTGCATTGTCCATAAAAGACTGTAGTGCATGGAAGTGAGGAAGAAGAAACAGTAGCAATAGAAGTGCTGGTGGGCACTGGGTTTGTGGGGCACAATGGTGTTGAATGATGAGATGCATTCCACAAACAGCATGCTCACATATTTGTTTCTGGTGTGTAGGATGAAGGCAATGACATCATCAGTGGAAAGAAAGGTACACTGGGTTGAGCATTTGTTAACATCCGGTGTGTGTGTGTGTGTGTGTTTGTGTGTGTGTGTGTGTGTGTGTGTGTGTGTGTGTGTGTGTGTGTGTGTGTGTGTGTGTGTGTGTTTATGTGTGGGAGGGGGAGGCTTTGTGTGTGTGTGTGTGTGGGGGGGGGGGCTTCTGGCAGAGCAACAGGGTGCCATTCATTAAATTAATGAATTAAGAAAAGAAAATATGTATAGTTTTGGCATAAGACTTTTTGGACTTATGCATTGGTAATAACAGTTACAATAAAATTTGTTTGCTAGATTATAAATTGCATTTATTCCTATAGATGGCGCTATAATCCCATATTACTCCTTTGGCACATCTGTCCTGGCCACACTGTCTATATTTAGGTAAATTATTAGAGGGATGAACAGTTGAATGTGTGTGTGTGTGTGTGTGTGTGTGTGTGTGTGTGTGTGTGTGTGTGTGTGTGTGTGTGTGTGTGTTCAATAGTAAGGGTGTTTGAGGGCAAATCCCAATCCATCAAACTTCTTTTCTCTTCTCATTCACTAATTCTCTAGCAATATGGTAAAGAACTAACATGTACAGTGAAACCTGTTTATTACATTTAAGCCAATAGGTTAGAATTATTTAAATAAATTTGTATTTCCATTTGATAAACAATGCTTATGATCCGATGAACATGCCTCCTGATGTAGCAAATTGTTCACAAATGTGACGAATCAATCAAACCTGTTGCATATGCATTTATTAAGTCCTCTTTTCTTTTTCTTTAAAAAAAAATAAAATAAAAAAAATACTGTCCACAATGCAGTAAAGGACAGTCACGTGTAGGAGTCTCATGAATTCAGAGATCTTCAGATGCAGAAAGGCAGTGATCCCATATGATGGCTGATAGGATCAGACAGTAACAGTGACTGCACTTTCTATGGCTGCTCTTTTCCCCTTATCTTTTTCTCTTTTTTTTTATCCATAAAGGATGACCTCATCGCTAAATATGGCTCCCGGCTCCTTCCTCGCCTCATCATCAGCAGATTGGAGAATGGGCTCTGTGCCAGATTTCTTTTCTCTTAAAGGAACAGTCCTCCCTCACACCCTATCTCACACTATCACTGTCTGTCTGCTCTTTCCCTATCTGGTGCTTTGTCTCTTGCACGTACTTATATGTCAGAAAGTCAGACTTTGTTCTTACTCTCCTCATTTACACTCCCTCTCTCACATGCACAATTCAGGCAAATTTATGGATATTGATTATGTCTGTGAAATGTATAAGCTTTGTTCTGAGACAATCAGAAGAAAAAAGAATTTGTGGCAGCAGCTTGATTCCACTAGAAATGAAACCAAATCCAGTGAAGCATAATTCCAAAACCCTGCAGAGCAACACTGACTTCCCAGACTGTATCATGTACTCGAGCATGGCTCTCCATGTCAGAGAGTTTATGGAGTGTAATATAAAGAGTATGACCAACGTAGCACTGTTTCTTGACTTCTCTGATGAGGACATCAATCCTGTGCTTAGGACTTTAATCAATAGGCCATGCTGAGGTGAATTGGCAACTAAATCTCTAGCTTGATGAATGAAATAAAATCAGTTAGAGAGGCCAAACTGTGGCTGCAGCACTCACTGCCATTTTAATTCTTGTTTTATTAATTTTAACATGGTATATTCTATAAAAAAAAACAATGTATGTCATGGCGACTCTGATGAATTTTTGATCATTCGTGAAGTATAAAAATCCACCAGGGCCTTGTTTTAATGATGTGGCCCCCTTTACTTTTTTGTCCGTCATTGTCATGCTGCACTTTCTGGTGCCCAACTCCTTTCAAAGGCTCAGATGGTTCAAATTAGGGCTTTCCCTTTTTCCACTGTAAATAACCCATTCCACAGTCCTTCTGCCAGTGCTTGAAATCCTACAAAGTTTTCATTTTGCATCATTCACCTCAAAGTATGCTTAACTCCTTCAAACACTGCTTTGCTCCTTCAAACACTGCCACAGGCCGATTAAAAATCTGGACAATTACAGGGAGCTGTGTTGGAGTGAAAGGGCATCCAAGGTTAATGGACAAGCCAACAGTGTAGGTTTGAAAATTATTAACGGCAAGTAGGTAGCCTAGGGTTAGGGTTAGGTAAAAAAAAAAAAAAATCAAGGCATGTAAAAAAGCAACAGTTTCATGCAGCCAGGCCTGTTGGCAGTAATTCTGGTAGTTTTAAACCAGTCATGCTGCGCAGAGTGGTTGTTGGTTGTTGTGGTTGTAACAAGAACTAGGCCAAACCAAGCTCTGAAGAGGTATGATGAAGTAATGGGTTACAAGCACTCTGCTGTCCACTGCCTGCAGGTTTATGGAGTATTTTCTGGGCTTGTTTGTGCAGTGAGAGCAGCGTTCCAGTAGTAATAACAAATAACCACAAGAAGCAACACAAGTAGGGTAAGAGAACTAGAGTAAAACTTTCACAGTTTGGAGGTTTGTTCACAGTTGCTTAGTGGCAGAAGATTTGGCTCAGCAGTAAGGCATTTTAATGATATCAATGTAAATATCTTTAGAATCAGTGATGGCATGCAGTCTTTTGTAATAATTCTCTCTAAGGTCCTAAATTCTCTCAGCTGGTTTAACTGTCCATTTTTCGAGGCCAAAAGTCTTTCATGGCCACTCAAGAATCTTCAGCTTTTTCTGCTGTAGCCATTAGAGGGCCAATCTTGCATTGTGTTTTTCATCATTGTCATGTTGGAACATCTGAGTGCATCACATGCGCAGCTTTCATGCTGTAGAATACAAATTATCTGCCAGTATTTTCTGATAACATGCTGCATTCATCTTGCCATCATTTTTTACTAACTTACCTGTACCACTGGGGCTCATACAGCCCCAAACATAAGAGATCCACCACCATGCTTTATAGTGGAGATGGTGTACCTTACACCTTGTTGACTCCTCTCCAAACATAGCATTTATGTTTGTGACTATAAAGTTAGATATTGGTCTGATTACTCCAAACGACTGCTCCAGAAGCTGTGAGGCTTGTCTATGTGCGGTCTGGCGTACTGAAGGCAGGCCTTTTTGTGGCATGGGTGCAGTAATGGCTTGCGCCTGGCAACTGGACCATGCAGGTCATTTGTGTTTAATTACCTCCTTACTGTGCACCTTGAAACAACACCACCACTTTTTTTTTTTTTTAGAGCAGCCTGCATTTCTCTCAATGTTGTTTGTGGGTTTTCCTTGTCATCCTGAACAAGTCTTCTGGCAGTAGTGGGTGAAATCTTTCTTGGTCTACTTGACCGTCTCTTATCAACGGATTATTATTTATTTATTTTCCACCTCTTTAACAGTACTGACTGGCATTTTCAAGTGTTGAGGTACCTTTTTATATCCTTTTCCTGCTTTATAAAGTTCTACCTTATTATGCAGGCCCATTGAAAATTCTTCGTCTTCCCCTTGGTGCAGAATCCAGCCAAGTCAGTGCATCACCTCATGAGAAACTCACTGACTATTTATGCATAGACACTAATTACAATTACAATGAGTCAAAGGTATGAAAACTTCCCTTTAATAGCTATTTAAACCTCTGTGTGTCAGCCTGTATGTTTATAATGTGGCCAAACAAGGATATGTAAATTTTTATCAGGGTTGTTTGGGTGATTTTAGTCATCATTAGGTTTTAATAAGGAGTCAAACAACTAGGTGATAATTGATGACTTCATGTGACCACTATCCTTAAATAAGAAAAAAAATATTTTGGATTATCAGTCATATTTTCCAAGTAAATGGAAATGTTCAACAATTTCTTTCAGAGTGTTTTTTTTGAATATGTTTGCAGTATGCACACTGGTCTGTACTATTTTGTGTATTTGTCCTGTTGTGTATTGTATTGTCTGTTTGCAGTGTCTTTTGTCTCGCACTGTTTGTAGTAGCTTTCACACGTTGCACTTTATGTGGCTAGGACAACTGCAAGTCTGTGTCCTTAACTCTGTGTTGTTTTATGTAGCTTTATGTTGTTTTATGTAGCACCCTGGTCCTGGGGAAAGATGGTTTCATTTCACTGTGTCCTGCACCAGCTACAGTATATACTGTATGGTTGAACTGATGACAAAAGCTTCTTGATTTGAGTTTCTTTTCTAGTAGCATAACTACTAGGTTTAATTGTTAAAACAAGTAAAATAAATTTTTTTAGCATAATGTTTATGCTGAAAATTTCACTTTATGTACATGCATTTTTTTTTTGCTCACTTTTCTTTTTTTCTTCTACTTATTATTAGTAGTAAATAGTGTGCTAAACCTACTTCTCTTACCATTGTATAAAATGTTCACCTGATGCAGTCCATCAGGTTTGAATTGACAAGCAAAACAACAGATTACCGGTTTCCACAACATGACCCCCCTAAACCCACCCCCACTTTCCCAGCCTTCCAAACAAAATTCCTGGCTAATTCTAAACAGCTGTGTATTGCTCTTCGCATATCTGTGGTGCGTGACATCTAAGAGCAATGCACTTCACCGGCCCTGACCCCATGCCCTAGAAAACAAATCTCTTTATTTGTGTTGACTACTTCTTTTATAATCCACTGGATAATGAAGTTCAACAACAGGGCTATTTGGCAGTATTTCCATTGTTATGTGATGTTGTAGCACAGATATAAATGACAAAGAGGACTCAAGAGCATATGACGCAAGTGAACAGTCAGTTATCAGAGTTATTTTATTTGTTACAAATACCTGGGAGTTCACAGTAATAATACCCTGGACTGGACTAAGAACTTGACTCTGGACTAAGAAGCCGTCTACAAGAAGGGCCAGAGCCGGCTCTAATTTCTGAGGAGGCTGAGGATGATGCTGAAGATATTCTATGAGTCTATTTTAGCTAGTGCTATAATCTTTTTTGCTGTTGCATGCTGGGGCAGTGGATTGAATAAACACATCCGACCGGTAATGTTTTGGGGTAGACCTGGACTCTCTGACTGTAGTGTTAGGAAGAAGGATGTTGTCTAAGCTACTGGCCATCTCAGACAGCATGTTCCACCCTCTCCATGAACGGATACATGAATATGTTCAGTTGCAGACTCCTTCAACCCTGGGAACCCTTCAGTCTGGGAAGTCAATCTGTGTCAACCGGACTTTATAAGACTTTACAAGAACATATCTCACTGTGCAACAATATATCTTCCCCTGTATAGTTATTTAACCTAGTTTAATAATATGCTTTGTATGTTTTATCTTAGAGTATATAAGTCTCGATTTTTGTATTCTTATTTTGGTGAATTGGAGCAATGGTAACAAACCTAATTTGCCCCTGGGGATTAATAAGGTATTCTGATTCTGATTCGGTGAAATGAGCAAGCGGAAGGTTGTGAGTGACTTTGACAAGGGCTAAATTGTGAAGGGTAGATAACTGGATCAGAGCATCATTGAAACACATCTTGTGGGGTGTTCTCGATATGTAGTTGATAGGTAAATAGGTAAAAAAGGAAGGAAAACAGTGAACTGGAGATAGTGTCTTGGGAACACAAGGCTGATTGAGAAGGCTAGCCTGTCTAGCCTGATCCCACAGAAGATGTAGAACAAATTACCCAAACCCTTCATGCTGGCTATGACAAAAAATTGTTGAACACTGGGGAAAACTGGGAACATGAGCATCAAAACTGGACTATAAGGCAATGGAAGAAGGTGGCCTAATTTTATTAATAACAATAGCTTTTACACCATTTGTATGGCCAGCTGAGTGTGCATCACTTACCTAGTGAAGAAAGCAAGCCTGCAAAGGCAGTGTGATGCTGTGGACAATGAAACTTTAATATGTACCACCTACACATTGTTGCAGACCAAGAACACCCCTTCATGGCAACAGTAATCCCTACTAACAAGGAAACACTTTGAGTTACTGAATGTGTCCTCTTCCTCAGAGTTCATCTCCTACAGTATGGTACTGCAATACACCTTTCCCATTCTAATTGAAACTATGGGATTTTTCCACCTTGATTTATGATGCATGGTGATTTACTCAGACTTGTAAGGCACATCCTCCTCCAATCACATTTGTGAGCCAGTATATACTGTGACCTTTCCCTATAATAAACAAAAACCCACCAACTGGCACTTGCAATAGAGTTTGACTTTTAAATACAAGACACTCAGAACCTTTTGTATGAGGAAATGACTCCCTCTATATATCCCTCTTGTGTTATTTTGCAGGTTGTCACCTGGTTTATATCTTCTGTAATGGAAAGCATTTTAAGATTAGGATTAAGATTAAGGTAAGAAGATTATAAAAGGCATTATTTAGTCCTAAGATTCAATATTCTGTTTCTCTATACTGTAAAACTATTTTTATTTGCTTCCATGATTATGTGGTTGAGCAATTTATGGCTGACATAGCATCCTCTTTATGTGTTAAAATGGTTTGTTTTTGTTTTTATTGAAACAGAAAATGATTTATTGTATAAAATGGCCTAAATCCAGATGCCTTTGCTTCAATCAGAGCTTATTCTGATAAGTTTTATAGCATTTTACTATGAGAAAAAAATCATAAAATATAATGATTGAAATCTTTAAGTGTGTCTCATTAACAAATGAAAGTGTGTTGTTCTATTCTTCCACTCTTGTTTTCACGGTTTTGTATTTGCGATTTTAAAGCCATGTACCATGACGGTACCAAAACAAAGTATGCTTAATGGATGTAAATGATTCTCATGTAAAGAATTCCATATAAATGGAGAAGCCCTAAAAAAACAAAAGCCAAGTTAACAGCCTCAGATGGATGATGTACCAGCAGTTACTTCGCTTTTCTTGTACTATATTACCTCAAAAACATCCTTCATAATAATCTCAATAATATTAATAATATCTTGGTACATGTCAGTGAAAGATGTAATTTGAATTTCATGAGAACATGGTTTAATGCTTTCCTGTGTTGGCCTGGCTCTGATGGGTCTCTTGGACAAAGTGTGTAAAGCTTTTTGAGCTGAGCGAAGAGTGATGAGGTGGTTGTAGTGTAGGAAAATACGAGCTGAAAGTTCATGTTTTTGCTTTAAACTTAATGCTGAAATTATATGGGGAGAACGAAATGCTTAGGCATCTATGTTGGGTTAATGGCCTTGCGTCTTGATTATAAGCCAAGAGTGTTTCAGAGGGTAACACAATCCGTAGGAATTTTCTGTGCCAACCTGCTATGCACTGCAGCTCTTTCTCAGAGGCAGTGAATTTTGTGAGTGTCAGCACAGGCTCATAAAAATCTCACATTTAGTGTCTCGGTACATTTTGTACCACAAACATCAGATATTACCCATACTTAGAAATAAAGTGGCCTCAACAGTGCTTGGAATTTCTTTCCATTAAAGATTCTTTTTATTTTAATAAGCCTGACCTGTCACAATCATTACCTGCATGAGAATTTTTTCATTACTGAATATGTGTTTTTATTTAATGGTCTCAGAAGAATTCTGACATCTTCAATGCCCATTGCTGTTGATCATGGGGGCAGACCCCAGATCCTGTTCTGATAAAATTTGGTTCTCAAAAAGTCAGCTATATCACCAATATTCTAGCTAATGTTTGCTCTTATGGCCATTCAAATGATGGATACTGCTTCACCTGTAACAACACTACGACACAAAGGACTGCAATGCAAAATCTTAGTAAATCTAATAGAGTTCAGGGGCTGTTTTATCTGTCCAAAAATACCAGTAAAAAGCAAACATTTCATTTCAGGATGAAACAACCTCTTAAGTGTAGTAAGAAAATAAAATGATGAGGGGGTTGAAGATCTAAACGAAGAAGTTTCACAACATAGGAATGATTACAGCATAGCAAAATACACAAAGTACTTTGAGTTCATCATTGCTCAAACATTTTATACTGTTTTTCTTGTTTGTAATTTAAATGGAGTTTTGCTTTAAACGCAGATTGAGTGTAAGAACTGAGTAGCATCCAAATGGCTGGGCGATACTATTGTTTAGCTGGATATCTTTATATGGTCATGTACACCTTGACCTGGTAGTGTTACAGGCATTATCATCCAATTAGTCATGTGATACTATTGTTTAATTGGTCAGGTACTCACTTTATTCAGAGATGCTCCTTGATATATTGCTAAAAGATAATCCAAAAATTATAAAAATAAAGAACAAATCAAAGGATCATAAACAGAAACATTAGGGCAAAGAACAGTGGAAAAAGCTTAGTAGAGCAGATGAACTAACAATACTTTGCACCTAGCTTAGAACCCAAGTTCGCTTCAGCTTGAGGTCACAGAAAGATGGCTGCACATTGTCCTTCAGGACATTTTGGTAGACAGCATAATTCATGGTTCCATTTAACACAGCAAGTGTTGCAGGTCCTGAAGCAGCAAAACAGACCCCAGACCATCACACTACTACCACCATATTTTACTGTTGGTATGATGTTCTTTTTCTGAAATGCAGTGTTTCTTTTACACCAGACGAAATGAGACACACACCTTCCAAAAAGTCCAACTTTTGTCTCGTCAGTCCACAGAGTACTTTCCCAAAAGTCTTGGTGATCATTAAGATGTTTTCTGGCAAATCTGAGATGAGCCTTTATGTTCTTTTTGCTCAGCAGTGTTTTTTGTCTTGGAATTCTTCCATGCAGGCCATTTTTGCCCAGTCTCTTTCTTATAGTGGAGTCATGAACACTGACTTTAACTGAGGCAAGTGAGGCCTGCAGCTTTTTGGATGTTGTTGTGGGGTCTTTTGTGACATCTTGGATGAGTCGTTGGTGCACTCTTTGGGTAATTTTGGTCGGCCGGCCACTCCTGGGAAGGTTCACCACTGTTCCATGTTTTCCTGTTTGTGGATAATGGCTCTCACTCTGGTTTGCTGGAGGCTTTATAACCTTTTCCAGACTGATAGATCTCAATTACTTTCTTTCTCATTTGTTTCTGAATTTCTTTGTATCTCGGCATGATGTGTAGCTTTTGAGGATCTTTTGGTCTACTTCACTTTATCAGTCAGGTCTCATTTAAGTGACTTCTTGATTGGAAACGGGTGTGGCTAGAGAAATTGAACTCAGGTGTGATGAACCACAGTTATGTTTTAGCAGAAGGGGCAAACACTTTTTCACACTGGAACATGGGGGTTTGGATTTTGTGTTCCCTTAATAATAAAAACCTTGCATGTTGTGTTTACTTGTGTTATCTTTGACTAATATTAAAAATTGTTTGGTGATCTGAAACATTAAAGTGTGACAAACATGCAAAAAAAAAATAAAATAAAAACAGGAAGGGGGCAAACACTTTTTCACACCACTTTTTCAACCAATTTCTTGGTTTAGTTATCCACCTGACCGTTGGGCTGCAGATGGAGTCCTGATGTGAGACATAAATGTAAATTGAACCCTTTTGTAAGAGACAATGTCTTCTGGTAGACCATAAACAAGGAAAACATAAGTAAACATGGCAGTGGTTGTCTCCATCACTGTAGGTAAACCCTTAAGAGGGACCAGATAGCACAACTTTGATTTGTTCTATGATGACGAAGACTGTTGTGAAACCATAGGAATTGGAAAGATCAGTGATAAAGTCGATGGCTAGACGTGATCAGGGGTGTTGGGAAACTGGGAGCTTGCATGGGTTTCCAGATTGGGCACATACTAGACAAGACATGACAAAGTCTTTGATGTCAGAGATCAATGTAGGACACCAGCAGCTGTTCTGTATCAGATGGGTGGTGCAATTTTATCCTATGTAGCAGGGAACTAGGGGAAATATGGACCCACTGACTGGTTTGTGTTTGTAGGGTTTGTGGTACATATGGGGTCAGGGCAGGTTCTGCTGTATTTGCCTTATTAATTCCCAACAAACAGGGGCAAAGAACAGGCAGTGCTGAAGATGAGATCAATTGAGTTGTCCCTTAATAGCACATTGGACCTGCTACTCTGGGAGACTGTTTAATAGGTAACATAGGAACTTGGCCCACCTAGCTTGTCATGGGTTCAGTCTCTTGGCTTCCTTTATGTATTCAAGATTCTTATGGTCCTTAATGGCTCCCTCTAGCCAGTGACTCCACTTTTCCAGGGCTGCTTCTATTGATACCAGTTTCTTGTTCCTCACATCATAATCTGCCTTTGCAGGTGTTACCTTCCTGGAGAAATACGCACAAGAATACAGATTGGCCGATATATTGTGACGTTAGAAGTGGATCACTTCGATTCCAAAGTTGGAAGTATCCACCTCTACTATGAAGGCAAGATTAGGATCCACGTGCCTGAGAATGGTGGCTGTTGAAATACCTTTCTTGAGACTTTTGAATGGCTGGGATGGCCACCATACTGTAGTCTCTGAGGAAGTGCCGGTAGAAGTTTATGAAGCCTAGAAACCTTTGTAGTTACTTGATCATTTTGGTTCAGGGCCAAACTGTCACGATTTTCACCTTACCTTGGTTCATTTCTACTTCATGCTGGCTTATGATATAACTCAGGGAGTGAAAGTATGGGTGAAATAAAACCCACACTACTCTGCATTAACAAATACATGATGCTGCAGGAGTACAGTCCACATATGGGTCCAGTCTAGTCAAGTCAAGTCAAGAAGCTTTTATTGTCATTTCAACCATATATAGCTGTTGCAGTACACAGTGAAATGAGACAACATTTTTCCAGGACCATGGTGCTACATAAAACAAGGGCTTAAGTAAGTTAATCCTATCCACACGAAGTGCATCTGTGCAACCTGGTGGAAACAGAAGACAAAATGACAGTGCAGGACAAAGGACAGTGCAAGCAACCAAAAGCAGCACCAACCAGTGTAAATACTGTATGTTTTATATTACATGTGCAGAAGTACTGGAATGAACACATTAGTATTACAGCAGCAGTTATATAAGGTATTGTAATGTATTTTGCAAAACAGCAGTCGACTGAAATGTGAAAGACAGCATGTTGAAAGAGCAAAAACAGTGTGCAAAACAGTACATAAACATTTTTATATGAGTGGTGCTGATTACATGGGTGTATATCGAAGAGTGTGTATTTGGTGTAGGTCAGTGCAGTCCATACGGTTGATTGAGTGTGTGTGTATTGTGCTTGGTACAGGTCAATTATTGAGGAGTCTGATGGCTTGTCGAACAAAACTGTTACACAGTCTGGTCGTGAGGGCCCGAATGCTTGGGTACCTTTTTCCAGACAGCAAGAGGGTGAAGAGGTGTGTGTGTGTGAGGGGTATGTGGGGTCATCCACAAAGCATGTTGGCTTTGTGGATGCAGCATGTGGTGTAAATGGGCCGTGGCGCTGCAGGGTACGTGCCGGGAATTTTTGTGTAAACATTTTAGATTTGCATAATTAAAATCTCCAGCGATGAAATCGCCATCGGGGTTAACATTCTGCAGATCGCTAATTACCCCACAAAGTTCTAAAGCCTCTTTAGTATTAGCGCTGGGGGGAATGGACTCTCCGACAAGGAAAACAGTGGTGAATTCCTGAGGTAAAAAAATGGCCTGCATCTAACAGTCACAAACTCCAATGACAATGAGCAGTAGCTAGAAACAAGCACAGAGTTCTTGCACCATTCTGTGTTAATGTAAACCTGAAAGGACGCTCAAATCAGGTAACATGGAGGGGAGTGACATCTGCTTCACGCAGACTCTCCACTGGTGTCTCACAGGGCTCAGTACTTGGTCCTCTTCTTTTCTCCCTGTATACTCACTCTCTTGGTGAAGTTATTTCCTCACATGGGTTCTCTTACCACTGCTATGCTGATGATACACAACTTATCTTCTCTTTTCCACCCTCAGATACCACAGCTTCTGATCAGATCTCAGCATGTCCGGCAGAAATTTCATCATGGATGATTGCTCATCAGTTAAAGCTCAATCCTATCAAAACTGAACTGCTGTTCATCCCTGGTGATTCATCCCCAAGTCATGACCTTGCTATATCCTTGCACAACGATCTGATCTCCCCTTCAGCCACAGCTCGCAACCTTGGGGTAACCATGGACAATCAACTGTCCTTTTCCTCTCATGTTGCTAATGTGACTCGCTCATGTCGGTTTCTTCTCTACAACATTAGAAGGATTCGGCCATTTTTGTCCTCACAGGCTGCTCAGGTACTTGTTCAGTCTCTTGTCATTTCTAGACTGGACTACTGCAATGCACTGCTGGCAGGTCTACCTATAAACGCAATCCGCCCTCTGCAAATGTTCTCGCATACAACCCCCGCTGCTGCGATCCCTCCACTGGCTTCCGGTAGCTGCACGCATCAGATTCAAAACACTGATGCTGGCCTACAAATCTAAAAATGGACAAGCTCCCTCTTACCTCAAAGCCTTCATCACTCCTCCCATCCATCACTGCTCGTCTGGTTCCACCATCTCTCGGGGTAAGAGGCAAGTATACTACAAGACTCTTTTCTGGCACCGAAGTGGTGGAATGAACTTCCCCTAGAGGTCCGGACAGCTGAGTCACTGGCTATTTTCAAGTGGCGGTTGAAGACCTACTTCAGGAAACTAATTCAGGAAACACTTCAACTAGCACTTTGTAGCAAGGTAACAAAGAGGGGCGGGGTCTCTAACCCCATTACAGATTGCTAATAAGCCGCACTTATTTAAAGGACAGGCGAAAGCGAAGGGCAGCGGGGGTCCTGTTAGCAATTGCCCATTGCTCGGCTTGTAGCTGTGTGGGACCGTGAGTCCTGGTGTATTTTTCCCGGTATAAGTATTTTATTTTGTTTTTAGTATGTGATAGTTTGAAACTCAGGATTATTGTGGATTTGCTTTGCCAAGGTATGTTTTGTTTTGTTTGGGTATGAGTGATGTATGAAAATGATTGATTTAATTTATTTAGAATGTGGGTGCTTGATGTTCGGGACCACCGTGCAGTTGGTTGGTTGGTTGGTTGGTTTCGTCTCGTTAAGGTATGTTTAATTTTTATTTAGTTTGTTTATTTGAGTGTGACTGGTAATTAAATGATCTATTTTGTTATAGGTTGTTGGATGATGGTGACTAGTCGCTGTTCTCTTTTGGGTTTTCTTTTTTGTAAAACTGACCGCTCCCTGTTGTGAATGTATGTTAATTCCCTAGCCAGCTGGTGTTTTGTTTCTTTTTGAATTATTTGGTTTGTGTAATTTGGTTTAATGGTTGGCTAGGGGATTTTGTCTTTTCTTTTTTCTTTTTCATTTTTAAGTACATTTGAGTTTTTGTGTTTTCCTGTACCCTTTGGGTATACCCCTTGGGTAGCTTCCCACCACTTTGTGGGGAATCGGAGACAGGGATTGATAGAGCCCCAACAGGTTTTGTGTGCTTAATTGTGTGATGTATTGATATTGAGGGTGCATTATTAATGATTTGTGGTGGGTTTATGGGGTGGAGATTGCTGTGCTCATACAGTTTGCAGTGAAACTACTCTTCCCTGTAGGAAGCTCAATTATCTTTTGTCTGCTGAGTATATCATCTGAAGGAGGCTGCACTGGTGGGCTGTTTCCGGTCAGGGTGCATGACCCAAATTATTTTAATGCTTTGTTAAATAAAGTTTAATGTGCTTTCTATTATCCTATGCTTACTGTGGTGGATTTTCTTTGCATGCACCCGAGTTCCCTGGGCGTTTGGGGTGCTACATTTTGGTGCTGTGAGCTGTGATTTATTTTGCAGATTTGTGTTTTTGGGAGCAGTTCAGTTGCTTGTTTTTTTTGTTTGTTTTTGTATTTCTTTTATAAGCTAGAGAACAGCGGCTAGAAAGATCAGCCTCTTCTTCTGCATCGTCGTCTGGTCACTTGGTAAGCCTTCAAAATGGAAAAGGAGCTGCGACGACTACGTGCTCAAGTGGAGCAGCTTACGTCGTAAAATCAAAGTCTCTTGGGGCCAAGTCAAGGTGGGAATGTGGGGGAAGGACAAGCTAGTGTGTGAGTGTGTGTGTGTGTGTGTGTGTGTGTGGGGGGGGGTGTTCTTCATCACGCAGAGAACAAGCTGTGTATCTTCCCAGAGAACGTAAATGCTCTAATACCCCTTTTCCACCAAAAAGAACCGGGTGCTGGTTCAGAGCTAGTGCTGGAGCTGGTTCAAAGTTGGTTCCACTGGCGAACCTTCTAAGAACCAGTTGTCTTTCCACCGGTTAAGAGAGCCAAGTCTGACGTCACTGTATATGTATCACGTTTCCCGGCAACGTTAGCGCAGCAGCGGCAAACACATGAACAATGGCGGATTCTGTTGTACAGTTCATGCTCGTGGCCTACATTCTCATCCAAAATAAACTAATCCATCGTGTATGTGCAGCTCAATCTAGCTTATATAAACGGAGAGTGCACTCGAGAATAAGGGTAAGTACATAACGTTATTTTTTATCAATAACACGGAAATAAAGTTAGCCTTAGCATGTAGCTACCTACTATCATGTGTGCTGATAATTTAACATATTGTGGTAAAGTAAAAGTGTATCAAACCTTAGTATACTAAAGGTACATTATCAAAACGTACTTTACTTACATTACTTACTGTAGGAATACTCCAGTAGAAGTACAGCATACTTAAGTAAATGCATGTACCATAAGCAAAGAGCATGTACAGTATTGAATTCAAAAGTATTTATTTTGCAGAAAAACTGGTCCAATATGCCTGTTTTAGCATATTATATTTTGTTTTTTGAATTGATCAATTAACAGCAGAACATCACATTGTTTTTATATCAGAAAGCAGTACATCTATATTGATAAACTAAAGAACCATTGCAAATTCATGTCAAATAATTTGTATTTATATTTTGTACTTATATTACAGAAAAATTATACATGCAACCTATTTTTATCTTGACAGGCAATCTTGTGGTTAAAGGCAAGGCGGAGGTCACCTGCAATATGGGCATACCCAAGATCTGAGCACTGGTGGGAGACAATAGTTCCGGATTTCACCCCTCAACAGTTCCTGCTCAATTTTCGTATGGCCCCAGAAACATTTGAGTAGGGGGGCGCTGTTGAACAGCCAATAGAGTAAGACGTGTGATTTGAGACTCCTGCAGAGTTTATGGTAATTGTTATTTTATATCGCAATTTGGATTACCTTTTTGATATATTCACCCCTGGGATATTGTGTTAAAGCCTTTTTTCACCACTTGGACATAATATCATGGCTGGTAAAACAGCAAAAACCCGTGCCACCACGACCCAACAACTGAGGCCTGCTACACAGGTAGCGACCCCGGACCCTGGGGCTCTGTCTTCACCCCGCAGCTCCACCTCTCCCAGGGAAGTCGCCCAGGTAATTGATGCGGAGTCCCTGAAGCGAGAACTGCTAATCTCTTTAAAGCAAGACATTGCTGAGATTTTTAAGAGCGAACTTCGTGCGGCACTGGGTGATGATTTGTCCACAATTAGAGCTGACCTACAGTCAGTAAAAACACAGTTGGTGAACGATAAGGCCGCTTCAGATGCAGAGTTGGCCGCACTCAGAGGTACAGTGGGAGAAATGGGGGATTCTCTCTCCGTCTGTACTGATGATGTAGCAGAGCTTAAAAACAAACTCGCACATTTAACCGCGGAGTTTGTTTCACTGCAAAATAAGTGTGAGGACCTTGAATCTCGGTCGCGACGAAATAATATTAGGATAGTCGGGATTCCTGAGGATACCGTCATTAACCATACAGTTGTCTCTACCCTACTTAAGGAAACTTAAACTTGATGAAACACCACTGATAGACCAAGCACATAGAACCTCTCAGCCGAAGCCCAAACAAGGTGAGCGACCGTGCACTGTTATTGCCAGGTTTCACTATTATAGCGACTGTGAGAATGTTCTACGGCGTGCCAGAGAGAGACGACAAGAGGCTGTGGGTGAAATAAAGATGTCCGTTTTCCCCGACCACACGGCCAAGGTGGCCCGGGATCGAGCTGCATTTAATGAGGTCAGGAGGCAATTGCGCGGCCTGGAAGGGGTTCGTTATGGTCTTTTCTTTCCGGCTCGTTTGCGGATTACATATAAAGGCGTGGAAAAAGACTTTGTCTCTGCAGAAGAGGCCAAGAAGTATATAAAAACGATGAACATTGGGTAGCGTTTCAGTTTGCAGTAGTACGGCAATATCGGTGTGTGTTTACTTCCTGTTTATATTATGGGGTTTACATTAATAATATTGCCTAATGTTCAGTATTAAGACTCTGCGGGAGTTATCTATCTCTCTACTGCAGCTTAGTCTCAGGCTATTCTCCGAGTTGATGTCACAATCACGTGGCATCAATGTTTTTTTCTCTTGTTCTTGTATAGTTGTCTTTTTTTTTCTCTCTTTTCCCTTTTTTTTACTTTTTCTTTCTTTCTTTCTTTCTTTTTTTCGGGGTGTGTATATGTTCATGTGTGTGTGTGTGTGTGTGTGTGTGTGGTGGTGGGGGGGGGGGGTGTCCTGGCCATTTGGTACTATTCATGTGCACTTAAATGAGTACTGTTAAGTCGAATTCCGGTAATCCTGGTGTAGGCCCATCTGTTCGTTTCACTAGCTGGAATATACGTGGCATGAGTAGCCCATCTAAACGTGGTAAAATTTTTAGCCATTTGAAACGGCTTAATTCCGACATAGTGTTTTTGCAAGAAACTCATCTCAAATCTAAAGATCATTATAGGCTGCAGGTTTCTCGGATAGGGCATGTCTTTCATTCTAACTTTAACTCTAAATCAAGAGGAGTTGCTATTTTGATCAATAAAAATATTCAGTTTCTACCTACTGATGTTATTGCTGATAAAAATGGCAGATATCTTATGGTTGTAGGCATGTTAATGCAAACAAAGGTGCTGCTGGTAAATATCTATGCACCTAACTTTGATGTTGAATTCGCCAACAGATTACTTAGTAGCATACCTCATTTAAATTCTCATTTATTGATTTTTGGAGGTGATTTGAATTGTGTACTTGACCCAGTGCTAGATAGATCTAGTTCACGACCAATGTCTCAGTCAGCTATGTCAAAATCCTTTTCTGACTTTATGAATCAGAATGGGTTGTTTGACCCTTGGAGAGTTCGTAACCCTTTAACTAAAAAATTCTCCTTTTTCTCTCAGGTTCACCAGTCATACTCAAGAATAGATTATTTCTTCATAGATAACAGCTTGAATTCATCTGTTACTGCCATTGATTATTCAAGTATTTTAATATCAGATCACGCACCACTATTTCTGGATATTCAGCTGTCCACACAGAGATCTACTCCCCCCCTTTGGAGATTTAATTCTCTATTGTTGGCAGATAACAAATTTTGTGAATTTCTGTCCACTTCTATTGATGAGTTTCTCCTTTTCAATCAGAACGAACTTACATCATCGTCTTTACTTTGGGAGTCACTGAAGGCTTTCCTTAGGGGGCAGATTATTTCATACTCTTCACATTATAATAAAAAACATAAGACCAAGCTTACAGAACTCACTTCTGCCATTGGTATCCTTGACCAAGAATGCGCATCCAATCCCTCTCCAGAACTGTTTAAGAAACGTCTTAACCTTAAGACAGAATTTGATTTGATCTCCACTAAGGAAGTAGAGCGATTGTTATTACAGACACGCGGCACTTACTATGAACATGGGGATAAAGCGAATCGACTATTGGCTCACCAATTGAAACGTCAATCTGCCTCACGTTTGATACCTAAAATTAATAATAATGTTAATGTAATTGTTACAGATCCGGTAGAAATTAATGCCACGTTCAAATCATTTTATACCTCTTTGTATAAATCCGAATTTCCGGATGATATTGATATTATGAATCAGTTTTTGGACAATCTTGAAAACCCTACCATTGATTCTGACCATGTACAAGAACTAGATGCCCCACTCTCCCTTGAAGAAATAAAATTCTCAATTAAAGCGATGCAGTCCAATAAAGCCCCGGGACCTGATGGGTATCCTATTGAGTTCTTTAAAAAATTTGTTAATAAATTAGCACCTCTACTTTTGTCAGTGTTTAATGAATCCTTGGAAAATGGTTTGCTCCCAACTACTATGACCCAAGCTTCGATAGCTCTTCTTTTGAAGAGTGACAAAGATCCAACTTTGTGTGGTTCCTATAGGCCTCTATCTTTGTTAAATGCTGATGTTAAAGTTCTGGCAAAAACTATAGCTCTGCGCTTAGAGAGAGTGTTGCCCAGCATTATTTCTGAGGAGCAAAACGGTTTTATTAAGGGACGTCATTTATTTTTTAATACTCTCACTCTTTTAAATATTATTCATACTGTACATTCCGAAACGGTACCTGAGATTGTGATTTCAATGGATGCCGAAAAAGCATTTGATAGGGTAGAGTGGGAGTATTTATTCGCTGTATTAAAAAAATTTGGTTTTGGTAAGTTTATTGGTTGGGTGAAATTACTTTATACATCACCTCAAGCCAGCATTCAAACAAACAATGTGCGTTCAGAGTATTTCCCATTAAAACGTGGGACACGTCAGGGTTGCCCTCTCTCCATCTTTATTTGCCTTGACCATTGAACCATTGGCCATTTCATTACGATCCTCTACTTTATTTAAAGGCGTCACTAGGAACGGCATCGAACACGGACTATCATTGTATGCAGATGATTTGTTGCTCTATGTATCAGACCCTGTGTCTGGTCTACCTGGTATCTTGTCCACTCTTGATACATTCAGCTCCTTTTCTGGATATAAATTAAATTTTCAGAAGAGTGAATGCTATCCAATTAACACAACTGCTTTGCAACTTAAGCATCTGGACATGCCCTTCAAAATCAGTCCCGCTGGATTTAGATATCTTGGTATTAATGTGACACGTACATTTTCAGGTCTTTTTTCTGCAAACTTTACTCCACTCGTAACTAAGATGAAGTCTGACCTTCAGAGATGGAATAGTCTGCCTTTGTCTCTGATTGGGAAGATTAATGCTATAAAAATGAATGTTCTGCCTAAATTTCTTTTTTTATTTCTAACAATCCCATTGTTCTTACCTAAATATTTCTTTGACTCATTAGATAAAACGATTAATGCTTTCATTTGGTCCGGGGGATGTCCCAGGGTGCGTAAGTCATTACTCCAGAGATGTAAGTCTAGCGGTGGTCTGGCACTACCAAATTTTCAGTTTTATTACTGGGCAGCACACATCCATAAGATACGGTGCTGGGTTGAGTCACCTCATTTAGCATGGTGTAAGTTAGAAGCCCAGTCATGTTCTTCCTCATCCTCTATACCTGCTCTTGTATACTCTTCTCTTCCAATAAAAATTTCTTTGTATGTTAAAAGTTCTGTTGTGTTTAATACTCTAAAAATCTGGTATCAATTTAGGAAACGTTTCAAGTTTAACTGCTTCTCCTTTAGGTCTATTATGTAGCAATCATCTTTTCCCCCCTTCGTGTCTGGATTCTTTTTTCTTAGTGTGGTATAGTAAAGGTATACACTGTCTTCTTGACTCATATTCAGAGGGACTTTTTCACAGTTTTGCTAATTTGTCATCATTGTATGGGCTACCTGCCAGCCACCTCTTTAGATATTTTCAAGTTAGGCATTTTGTTCAAAAATGTTTTCCTGGCTTTCCCTCAGCACCACCTCTCCAACACTGGGAAGGTTTGCTTACGTATAAATCACAAGGAAAAGGTGCTGTTTCTGAGATTTATAAACATATTCTGGATTTCTGTGACCAAACTACCTCCAAAACAAAGGCTGCTTGGGAAGGAGAGCTGGGACTTCGGCTTGGGGACGGGTGGTGGGATAGTGTTGTGAATGGCTTTGGTAATGTTTCGTGTGCCCGTCTCGCACTTATCCAGTTTAAGGTCATTTATAGGGTGCATTTTTCTAAATATAGATTGTCTCAAATTTACCCAGATGTCGAGGACAAATGTGACAGATGCTCTAACGCACAATGCCACCTGAGTCACATGTTTTTCTTCTGTCCACAACTATATAATTATTGGTCGGGTTATTTCAGCACGATGTCCACTATTCTGGGAGTACATTTGCAGCCCTGCCCATTGATTGCTATATTTGGACTTCCAGATGAAGCATCTCAGTTAAACTACATCCAAAAAGAAGTTATTAGTTTTACATCATTGTTGGCCAGACGTCGCCTTCTTCTTCAGTGGAAGTCCTCTGTCCCACCATCTCACTCACAATGGCTAAAGGATACAGCATTTTTTATTAAGCTTGAGAAAATAAAATATACGATAAGAGGTAATACCTCCAAGTTTTTTCATAAATGGCAATCGTTTATTTCATGGGCCTTCAGGTTTTGCCGGATTAGGTTTTTCTTCTTTTGTAAATTTTAAATGACTTGTATTCGATAGTTAAAAAGGGCCAGGACCTGGGGGTGGGGGGTGGTTTGTTCTTTTTTTTTACTTTCTTTCCATTATTGTTATTATTGTTGTTGTTGTTGTTGTAATACATTTACTTTACTCCTTTTATTTTTTTTTCGATGAAAAACTAAAATGGGATTGTATTGTTATTTGACTTTGTTTACAATAAAAAGACTTCGCAAAGAAACATTTGAGTACATCTGCAGTCGGGTGAAGCATGTAATGGAGAGAAGGAACACAAACTATCGCTTATGTGTCCCAATCCGGAAGCGTGTTGCAATTGCCATCTGGAAACTGGCCACAGGCAGTGAATACAGGACCATCAGTCATCTTTTTGGGGTAGGCCTCAGCACTGTATTTAATTGTGTTCAGGAATTCTGCAATGCTGTAATCACGATGCTGCTTCCTTACTACATAAGATTTCCTGATGCCGACAAGTTATTGGAAATGTCCACTTTCTTTAACAATCGTTGGCAAGTCCCACAGTGTGTCGGTGCAATTGATGGAACCCACATTCCAATAATTGCACCAGAGGACCGTCCACAAGATTATTACAATCGCAAAGGCATTCAGTTGTTCTACAAGCAGTTGTGGATGGCTAAGGACTACTCTGGGATGTTTGTGTTGGCTATCCAGGGAGTGTGCATGATACTAGAGTGCTACGACAGTCACATTTGTGGGAGGTCCTAAGTGATGGGGAATTACTAGGACAAACCAAAGTGACCATATCTGGCTATGATGTTGGCTATTACCTGATAGGTGATACTGCATACCCCATGCAGAAGTGGCTCATGAAGCCCTTTTCAGATACTGGCAGACTGACCCCTGAACAACACACCTATAATTACAGGCTGAGCAGTGCACGGTCGGTTGTGGAGATGTCTTTTGGGAGATTAAAAGGACGATGGAGGTGCCTCCTAAAAAGAAATGACTGCAAGCTGGAACTGTGCAAGGCAATGGCAGTGACCTGCTGTGTTCTCCATAACATTTGTGAGGAACATGGTGATTAATTTCACTGAGGAGCACACAAACAGGACTGAAAACATTCAGCCTCCTGTTCAGGCAGTACCCGAGCATGGCAATACAGAAGGGGCTGACACCAGAGCTGCATTAATGATGCATTTTAACAGAGAGAGTTATTAAAGTGCTTTGTACCACAATGATAATGTTTGAAATTGTAACAGTTGTGTTAGGACATCCAAACTGTCAAATTGTATTCTATTCCCGTACATTGCTTAAAGAAACACAACCAGACATGTGTAAATTAAAACGTGTTTATTTCTTTTTTTTTTAAAAAAAGCACAGAAAACTACAACGTGTGAGACTTTACATTCTTGAAAAGTGCAATAGCAGCCATACATTAGAAAAAAATTAAATTCTAAATAAAAAAAAAGTCTTGTCATTGCGCAGTTTTGTCATTGGTGGTCAACATGTGCTCCATGAGTCCATGAGTTGCGCTCATTTGTTGCAACAGTGCATTTTCCATGTCCTTGGAGTGCTGGAAGAACCGCTCATCTGCCCTTTCAAGATAAGCCACCAATTCGGATATGCTGTCTCTTTTCCTTTTTCCTGTGCATCAAGAATAGCAAAAGACAGATCAGTAGTGTAAAAACTATGCATTTTCCAAACAGTTAAAAAATATCTCTTGCAGATTTGTCTGCTATTAATCTATTATGTTATATTACTGAACTATAGCATCATACTACATCGCTGCACTTCATCTTGTGCTCACATCGCATACAAGTTCATCATGTAGGAATTCGATTGTAAATGATCAAACTAATGTCAGTTATTGTTTCAAACCTTTAAGGTTATTCTATACATTACTTTCTATTTGGCTTGTGTACTCCATTCTACTTGAGTGATACATATTAAATCAATTTAATGGTCCTGAATATAAATGAAGAATTTAACTAAACATTGTTTCTGCACCTGAGAGAACATGTATGTCAGTGTTGGTATAGTACATGGTGTGATAATTCTTCACAAATCTTACCATGTTTGTTCTGTGCTGAAGATGTACATGCATCTCCAGAGCTTCTACTCAACGATGAGGGAGAGCTGCAGCTCAATGGTGGTGGAAACTCAAGGTCATCACCGTCGTTGATGGCAGACAATTCTTAAAAAAAAAAAAAAACACGAGACAACATTGATTTAAAACGTTACTGTCCACTACACACCTTATACAACATTCAGAGATAAGTCATACAATAAAAGCACAGCTACTGCTACTCTCGCTAGCATAGCCTGTACCAACTTCTGGGACCATTGTTTACAATGCTGCTAGCATAGCCTAGCTAGCAGCATTGCAAACAATGGGCAAAGAAGTTATAATTTGGTCAAAGAGCTGGCCGGAGACAAAAGAAGTGTAAAATAGAACTTACCAGGATCAGTGTGACTTTTCTCAAGCGAATTATTAGCCATTCCTTCGAGTATCAATGTTGCGGAGTTCAGTGCCCCGGTAGGCTGGAAGGTTGGTCTGTCGCCGAGGACAGAGTCGAGAACATCAAAATGTGGATTACGATGTGGCCGACAACTGCCGCTTCGACCGAGGTCCTTTTGTTGGTCTCTGTACTCCTTCTTTAATTTTTTAAGCTTATTGTTAATTTGACCGACACTCTTGTTGAACCCCGCTGCAGCCATCTCACGCTGAATTTGCTGTAGCACCGGTTTTGTTCTTGTCGCTCCATCCAACTTCTTCTGGACTTCTGTCGAGGACCAGAGTGCAAGTAGGCAGTTGATTTCATCAACGGACCACTGTTTTTTGGTTTGCACGTCCATTGTTTATTATTGCTATCATTATTATTATTGCTGCTGCTGCTGGTGGTGGTGGTGATTTAAAAATGGCGCTTGTCTGTCTCCTTTTTTCTAAGTAGCCCCGCCCCCAGCGGTTCTTAAGTCTAGACCAGCAACGTTTTGGTGCTACTTAAGAACCACTTTTCCTGGTTCGGAGCCGGTGCTTTGTCGGTCAAAACAGAAAGAACTGGTTCTAAATTAGGCTCTGGCTCCGATCTAGCACTCGAACCACTTCGGTGGAAAAGGGGCATAAGTTTTTTGGATTTTCAGCTGTTGGGGCATTGTCTGTGGAAGAATGGATAGAGGAGGCTCAGAGTTGTATTAGGTCAAGGTACATGTCTGAATGGGACAAAGCTCTCTTTCTTTTGGATCATTTAGAAGCCCGTAATGAAATTAAATATCGGCCTCAGGGAGTGAGGGAAAACTCTGAACAAATTTTTGAGGTTTTGAGAGAAGTGTATGGATGTTCAAAATCATATGTTTATTGGCAGCAAAGGTTTTTCGATCGGAAGCAGAGGGATGGGGAATCATTATACAAGTTTTCACATGCCCTGTTGGCTCTAATGGAACATGTAGAGCAGTGCAAGCCAGGTGCTATACCCAATACTGAGACTGTTGTTAGAGATCAGTTTTGTGAAAATGTGCGTGACCACATGCTTCGCAGGGAGCTGAAAAGGTTGGTACGAAGTACAGAGACTATGTCACTCTAAGTACGACGGGAGGCCATCCAGTGGGTTGATGAAGGGCAACCTAACAGAGACAAGCAGGTACGCTCTACCGATATACTTATGAGACACATGTTACACCTAGTTGTGAGGCTCATTGTGTTCAGTCTTCTACAGAGTTGATAGAACTTAAGAATATAGTCCTGAAACAACAGGCACATTTGGACTTGTTGGTAAAGCACCTCGCTCCTGCTATTAGTAAACCTGGTCAGAACAATCGATTTAAGCGTGCACCTGATGGTAGACCAATCTGTATTAAATGTAACAGACCTGGGCATATTGCTCGGTACTGTGATACTGGTTTGGATACTCATGGGGGGGGGACCAGTTAGAGAACCCTCTGGGCTGTCCGAAAAATAGTGACCCCCAGCGTATTGAGCCATATGCTGGGAGGAACGGTAGAGGGCTCCTGTGCGGATTCTTCAGTTTATGATCGGTTAGTAGGACAATGTCCTGCTGTAGGTGTTAAGATGGATGATGTGAATGTTCCATGTTTAGTGGACACAGGTTCTATGGTCACGACTGTGACCGAGAGTTTCTTTAATAAATATCTTTCTCATGTAAAAAAGCAAGATTGTGAGTGGCTTGGTTTAAAAGCTGCTAATGGGCTTGATATTCCTTATATAGGTTATGTGGAATTAGATGTGAATGTTTTAAATCAGTGCATTCCAAGGCTTGGTATTTTGATTGTAAAAGATCCTATACACACAGCATTACAAACTCGTTCTGAGGGAATGTTATCAGAGTCTTTTTGATCAATATAGGGCTGGGTTATTCCAGACCCACGCTAATACAATCAGCCACTCTGGGGTTTCGGCGTGCATTTAGGCAGTGTGAGAAAACTGAGGCCGTTCTTAATTCATCAACTGCATTTAAGGTAAAGGTGTTAGGAGATCAGCCTGTTTGTATCGCTGCTGGAACTCTTTCTATGGTCCCTGTGACATGTCCCCAGTTTCCTTTAGCAGAATTTTTGTTAGAGCCTTTGTCCCCAGAAGAAGGTACCCTCCCTGAGGGGTTACTTGTCTCCCCAGCCCTCCTACAAGCAGAGAGCATTATATGCTCCTATTACGAATGTTGGTTCTTTGGACGTTTGGCTTTTTCCACGGAGAGTGGTCAGTACAGTGCAGGTGGCATCAGTGGCAGTGGAGGCCCCCGCCCCTCTGGCCTTTTCAGTTAGCCAGACTGCCTCAGAGCGTGTGGCTTTTATAGCCACTCAACAGGTCTTGATGGACCACACTGTAGAACGATTGGAGTTTCCTTCATTTGAAGGGTTAACTGAAGAACAAGCCATGCAAGCAAAGTCTCTTCTTCTTAAGTACTCTTGTTTGTTTTCTAAAGATGAGGGAGATATAGGGTGTACTGAGCTGATTGTTCATGAGACTCCGTTACAGGATGATATTCCTGTTCGCCAGCCCTATCGTCGCCTTCCTCCATCACAGTATGATTTAGTTAAAAAACACATTAAACTGTTGGATAGTCAAGTTGTTAGTGAAAGTAGTAGTCCTTACTCTTCCCCTATTGTAGTAGTGACTAAGAAAGATTAAACTATCAGGTTGTGTGTTGACTATAGGCAATAAAATGCAAAAACTCGTAAGGATGCCTATCCACTTCCTAGAATTGAGGAGTCACTATATGCATTGTCAGGAGCGAAGTGGTTTTCCAATCTTGATTTGGCCATTGGCTATAACCAGGTACCAGTGGCGGAGAAAGATAAGTTCAAAACAGCCTTTTGTGCACCTTTCGGCCTATTTGAATTTAATCGTATGCCATTTGGCCTCTGTAATGCACCGGGCACATTTCAGCGCTTGATGGAGCGCATGTTTGGTGACCAGCGGTACCATTCAGTGTTCACTTTGATGACGTGATTGTGTTTTCCTCTTCTATTAGTCAGTATCTGAAACGGTTGGAAGAGGTGTTTTCCAGACTTGAATGACAAGGATTGAAAATTAAATTGTCCAAGTGTAATTTTTTTCAGAAACAGGTTAAGTACCTAGGACATGTGGTGTCTGCTCAGGGAGTGGCAACTGATCCCGATAAGGTAAGGGTGGTACGGGAGTCGAGACATCCTATACGATTGGCTGAATTACGATCGTTTCTTGGATTTGCTAGTTATTACTGTTGCTTTGTTAAGGGTTTTGCTTCTCTAGCGGCTCCATTGCATCAGCTGCTGAACAGGATGAGTGGGCCGAAATGGAAGGGTAAAACCCCAAAGCTTCCACTAGGGTCAGAGTGGAATGAAGTGTGTGAGAATGCCTTTGAATCCCTGAAATTGCGTTTGATTACTGCCCCAGGGGCAGTAATCAAACGCAATTTCAGGGATTGCGTTTGATTACTGCCCCAGTCCTGGCCTATGCTGACTTCACGAAGTCTTTTGTGTTAGAGGTAGATGCCAGCTATGGAGGGCTGGGAGCCGTACTTTCTCAGGAGCATAATGGAAAACTTCGGCCTATTGCGTATGCTAGTTGGGGGCTGAGGCCCACTGAAAGAAACATGGATAATTATAGCTCCATGAAGCTCAAACTTTTGGCAGTGAAATGGGCAGTAACCGAAAAGTTTCGAGAATATTTGTTAGGGAGTAGCTTTACTATTTTTTACTGACAACAATCCATTAAGTTATCTCCAGACTGCAAAATTGGGTGCGGTGGAACAGAGATGGGCTTCTCAATTGGCTTCGTTTAATTTCACTATAAAATATCGGCCAGGTCTTAGTAATGGTAATGCAGATGCCCTGTCGAGGCAATACTTAGAGAGGTTTGCTTCCGGGACTGACATTCCGCCAGTTTTGGGGGGGTCTCTGTCCAGAGAAGCATGGAGGGAGGTGGAGTGTAGGGAAGTTGTTGCCTTGGCCGGGCGGACGGTTGAGGACCTTTCCTTGCTTCAGGAAATTGATCCAGTGATTGGTCCAGTGTTAAAGTTTTTTCGTTCTGGGTGTCAGCCTAGACCTGAAGAGCCTAATGTGATATCAGCAGGGAGTAAGGAGAAGTTGCGGCACTGGGATCGGTTAGTGGAGAAAGGAGGTGTGCTGCATCGTGTAATACGACTGCCAGGAGAGTGTAAAGAGACCTTCCAGGTTGTGCTTCCCCAATGTTTGCAGGATGAGGTGCTTCAAAGTGTGCATGACGGCCATGAGCATCAAGGCATTGATCGTACTCTCCAGCTGGTTCGTAGTCAGTGCTTTTGGCCAGGTATGACAAAAAGAGTAGAGCAATGGTGTCAAAAATGTGAAAGATTCGGTCATTTCAGGGTACGTTTCAAGCCTCTGGTCCTCATGAGGTCTTGGCAATAGACTTCACAGTTTTGGAGCCAGCAAGTGATGGTCGAGAAAATATACTGGTTTTTACAGATGTTTTATCCAAGTATACTCAAGCTATTGCGACCAGAGATCAGAGAGTTAGTACTGTTGCCCAGATGTTGGTGCAGCAGTGGTTTCATCATTTCGGACCACCAAGTCGAATTCATTCGGACCAAGGGAGGAATTTCGAGAGTATGGTGATTCAGCAGTTGTGTAAAATTTATGGTGTCCAAAAGAGTTGGACCACTCCTTACCACCCTCAGGGAAACGGGCAGTGTGAAAGATTTAATCGCACCCTCCATGATCTGTTGCGGACACTGCCACCAGCGCAAAAGAGACACTGGCCCCGTCATCTATCGCAGGTTGTTTATGCGTATAATACCACCGCCCATCATGTGACTGGCATGACTCCCTATTATCTGCTGTTTGGATGTGACCCTAGACCCCCAGTGGATATCCTGTTAGGGAAGGGTGTTTAAGGGTAGCACATAGTCATGTAAGGCAACAGTTGCAAGCTAAAGCAGAGAAGCGGAATAAACAACACAATGAGAAAGTAAATGATAAGGGATTACAAGAGGGACGGCTGGTGTATCTGAGGAATCATGTTAGGGGAAGGAATAAAATTTAGGATTTTTGAGACCCATGTGTTTACAGGGTGGTCGGAGGTCCTCGTGGACACGGGGCCGTGTACTCCGTAAGACCGGTATCAGGGGAGGGCCCAGTTAGGACAGTGCATCGGTCAGAATTGAGGAGTGCTATACAAAAATCAAGTATTGATACATCTGATTTGCCAATTGGACCGGGTACTGGAGATTTAGCCTTGAGTTCCTCAGCGGATGAGGAGGAGACATTTAGGGGGCCTCTTGTAATGGTGGTGGAAGATCAGGTAGACGATGTTGATCACTTAGATGAGCCAATTTTATTTCCTGACTTGGTAGTTGCGACGGAAGAGGTAGAGCAGCCACAAAGTCCGGGTCCCTTGCGGCGGTCTAGTAGGACTTCTGCTGGTTGTCATTCTAACCCTTACAGATTGCCATGTTCTGTGGTTGCAGAGCAGTCAATTAATAGTGAATAACAGTTTTTTGATTTTTCTTTTTTTTTTTTTTGTCATTGGGGCAATGACAAGAATTCCAGGGGGTGGATTGTAGCAAGGTAAGAAAAAAAAAAGGGGGGGGGGGGTCTCTAACCCCATTACAGATTGCTAATAAGCCGCACTTATTTAAAGGACAGGCGAAAGCGAAGGGCAGCTGGGGTCCTATTAGCAATTGCCCGTTGCTCGGCTTGTAGCTGTGTGGGACCGTGAGTCCCGGTGTATTTTCCCCGGTATAAGTATTTTATTCTGTTTTTAGTATGTGATAGTTTGAAACTCAGGATTATTGTGGATTTGCTTTGCCAAGGTATGTTTTGTTTTATTTGGGTGTTTGTGTATGAGTGATGTATGAAAATGATTTAATTTATTTAGAATGTGGGTGCTTGATGTTCGAGACCACCGTGCAGTTGGTTGGTTTCGTCTCGTTAAGGTATGTTTTTAATTTTTATTTAGTTTGTTTATTTGAGTGTGACTGGTAATAATTAAATGATCTATTTTGTTATAGGTTGTTGGATGATGGTGACTAGTCGCTGTTCTCTTTTGGGTTTTCTTTTTTGTAAAACTGACCGCTCCCTGTTGTGAATGTATGTTAATTCCCTAGCCAGCTGGTGTTTTGTTTCTTTTTGAATTATTGGGTTTGTGTAATTTGGTTTAATGGTTGGCTAGGGGATTTTGTCTCTTATTTTTTCTTTTTCTTTTTTAAGTGCATTTGAGTTTTTGTGTTTTCCTGTACCCTTTGGGTATACCCCTTGGGTAGCTTCCCACCACTTTGTGGGGAATCGGAGACAGGGATTGATAGAGCCCCAACAGGTTTTGTGTGCTTAATTGTGTGATGTATTGATATTGAGGGTGCATTATTAATGATTTGTGGTGGGTTTATGGGGTGGAGATTGCTGTGCTCATACAGTTTGCAGTGAAACTACTCTTCCCTGTAGGAAGCTCAATTATCTTTTGTCTGCTGAGTATACCATCTGAAGGAGGCTGCTCTGGTGGGCTGTTTCCGGTCAGGGTGAATGACCCAAA
This sequence comes from Tachysurus fulvidraco, assembly GCF_022655615.1. Lineage (NCBI taxonomy): Eukaryota > Metazoa > Chordata > Actinopteri > Siluriformes > Bagridae > Tachysurus > Tachysurus fulvidraco. The sequence continues at coordinate 11,689,609 of NC_062526.1, forward strand.
TTATTTTAATGCTTTGTTAAATAAAGTTTAATGTGCTTTCTATTATCCTATGCTTACTGTGGTGGATTTTCTTTGTATGCACCCAAGTTCCCTGGGTGTTCGGGGTGCTACAACATCTTTCCTTATCTTTTGCATTTAGAGATTTAAGCACTTATGTATGTCGCTCTGGATAAGGGCGTCTGCCAAATGCTGTAAATGTAAACACACACACACCACCACCATGAGTCTTACCGCACAGAGCTGCATTTCTGTGGGCATGAAATGAGGTGAACACATCTACTGTAGCTAAATGGCGGTATCCAGAACACTGTGAAATAAAGACAGAGCAGTTTTTACACCCTCACCCTGTAGTGCGTTCGAGTCGGATGTAGTACAGTTTATTGTCCAGGGAGCAAACATTAGAAAGTAGAATGGACGTGAGAGCCGCCTGGCTAGGGATTGTTTTTAGCCTAGCATGGACCCCCACCCACTTACCGTGCATCCGCTTCCTCGAACACTGGTCCCTGGTATCAGGTGATGCAGAGGTCTGAAGGCCTGGTCTCCGCAGGAAGCTAGGTTTTGTGCAGGTTGGTTGTTTCACAATTTCTCTACTGTATTCACTTCTGGTGGTCATATACATGAACACCATGGACAATGGTGTCCATACACTAGGAATAGTCAGGAGAAAAATTGTAAATACTGTAGCACCATATTGTATCCAGAGTGGCAGCTGCATGCTACTGCCTTTCCTCCTTAATGTGCTGGTGCCATTTCCTGCATATCCAGCACATGCTGAGCTCTTGACAGGGAGTTAATTTAAAATGCCATCAATGTAAATGGACACGAAATATTTTTTTTATGAATGATTAGAAGTGCATTAGGGGGGCATGGTGGCTTAGTGGTTAGCACGTTCGCCTCACACCTCCAGGGTCGGGGTTTGATTCCCGCCTCCGCCTTGTGTGTGCCCGGAGTTTGCATGTTCTCCCCGTGCCTCGGGGGTTTCCTCCGGGCACTCCAGTTTCCTCCCCGGGTCTAAAGACATACATGGTAGGTTGATTGGCATCTCTGGAAAATTGTCCGTAGTGTGTGAATGAGAGTGTGTGTGTGCCCTGCGATGGGTTGGCACTCCGTCCAGGGTGTATCATGCCTTGATACCCGATGACGCCTGAGATAGGCACAGGCTTCCCTGTGACCCGAGAAGTTCGGATAAGCGGTAGAAAATGAGTTAGCTCACTCATTAGCTAAATATGGCATGACCAATTATTCATTTTGCACCTAGTGGTAATAAAAGGTCTTTTCCATTCATCCCCCTCTCTAATTCTGATGAGGTCATATTCGCATGCAGGTCCAGACTGGTGAAAATTTGGGCCTCACATAATTATTACAGTGCTGACGGTACCAGGGGTAGGGGCAAGGGTGATTGACTGTGACAGCATTGAGTCTGCAATAATTAGTGCAGGAGTGTAGTAAAGGACATATAAAACTGCCAGCTAAGTTCTCACCTATTTAAGTTTCCATGGCTTGGCCTCACCCCTGCTGGATATTTGAAAAGCTCCCTGGTCTGCTGCGGAAAATAAGTGAAGGCGAAAAAAAAGACGAAAGCACACTGTTCAGGTGTATTGCCACTGAGTATTCAAGGCCTCTGGTTGATTGTCAAAGAAAATGCTGCACTGGCATAGAAACCCTTAAAGTTTTCTGCAGAGTCATCAAATTTGTCAGGTAGTGCCATCCTGGCAGGGATGGGGTGCTGTGAAGGCAGTCCTTGAACAGCCTTTAGCAGTCGCTTGTTAGTGGTTTATGATAGTTTTATTCAGGGTTATAAACAGAAACACCATGGCTGGCAAAGAACAATGGAAAAGGCTTGATAGAGCAGTTCAACTGACAATACTTTGCATCTAACTTAACATTAGCATGGCTTAAGTGGCTAAAAACAGGAAGTGATCTGAGTGACCCAGAAGTATTCGGGTGAGGGTTACCTCTGGTGGTTAGGAGGGGAAAGTGGATGATGTTATGTATGCCAAGGTCGATGTAGAAGAAGTCAAGTTGACTGTACAAATGCCTGACCTCAACCCCACCACACAATGGGAACTAGTCTATTTCATTATTTTGCAGGTTGTCACCTGGAGCTAATTATATGGAATAAAATCAATTTATGTAAAAAAAACTTTTTTCAGTGTGATAGTCAGGTTTCCATCAACATTTGCCTATATATTGTGTATATATATGATGTATTTTCATGTACTTTAGAAACTATCAAAATGGATAATTCCATGGTTCTGAATGGTTGACTTCTTGGGTTGTTGTTTCCTTTGGAACAGGTGGAGTATTTTGGTATTTTAGAAAAGTAAGTTGGTTGTGAATACATGGATCCTGATTTCCCACAATTGCTCTTAGCCATTCTTATCGGCCACAAACTCAACACAAAGCTAATAGATTATAATGAACAACCATTCAGTCCATAAAATCTGAGCTTCATATTGTGGCATTAAATCTTTCCTGTTCTCAAACCAAGGGATGGTGTAAAGAAATGGTACAAAACAAACAAAAAGCAAACTGTTAGTGCTAATCACAACAAAAGTTTGATTGATCATAGTTTTGAGTATAGGGGGATGGAATTAAAAAACAGTCCTATGCAAACCTATGAATTTCTTAGATGTAGCTGGCCTGCTAACTTGGGCTAGCTAGCCAAAATGTAGTGTATAGAACAAAACTATAACATCTGGTCATTTCCAGTTGCTTTTTTACCCCATGTATTTTTACCCCATGTATACCCCATGTGAACTAACATACTGTATGTATTTTGTTGTCAGTGTTTCAAAATTCAAAAATATTTTCCATGAATCATGTAGCGTTAACACACTAACACTCTACAAAAGATAAAAGGACAGCTTATGGTTCAAAACACTCACTCTCGTCCAAGTTTGAAAAACAAAAATATAGCGCAACTCACCAACAATTCCCATTAATCTTTAGCCTCCTATAAAAATAGAGAGAGCACTATTTAGAAGAAAAAGCCTCAAAGAACCCCTGAGGAACTCCTTTGATACCATTATATGGTTTCATATTGTTTATTAAAAGAATTCAGCAAGTTTCCGTAGATTTTTTATTTTATGTCACTTTTAACTTTCTGTTCTTTATGCGTATTGTCAATGCATAAAGGTTAAATTAAAAAACAAACAAAAAAATGAGGTACTTATAACTCAGAACATTTACCAAACTGTGACAAAACACAGAGATTATTTCATTTTACTTGAGCATCATGCGCAGCTGAAATTCATGATACCTCTCTGCCTATATATCTCTTTACAAAAATAAGTGGGTCTTCTATCCTGAGAGGGGATAAGAAACAAGAAAAACAAAACAAAGCCCCAATTTGTCAATAGGCCTAGCATGTCCTTAATCTGCTTTGTTGCTGTTAGTTTTCCTGTTTACAATACTGTGAATCTGTTTTACTGTATAATACACCAACTGCTAGCTTTTTGAATGGCTACTTTCCATATTTTGCGTCTGAAAATAGCAGTAAAAAATAACAAGCCCTGTTTGTCTGAGTGATGGTCAACTACCGTTGCCTGAGGTCAAGTGCATTTCTAAAACGGATATATTCTTCAGAATTTCCACCCTGGCTGAAGGTAGGGGAAAATCCCTTGCTGGATGAAATACACCCACTTTGGGTACAAGCATCCTCCCTGAGCTGATGGGCCTGCTGGTGACCTTGCTGGGGCTGAACCAGCTTTTAAAGCCACAAAGCCATGGTTGTCTACCTTATGCCAAGTTCACTGGCTGCTTAAATAAATGCAGCTTCTGATGTCAGACAGGCACGAAAACATTTGGACAGAGTGGGTTTTCTCACTTACAAATTGCAGGTGAATCAGATCTACTTTTTGTGCTTTTATGCTTATTTAAGGCCTTTCCATATACTTCAGTGTAACCCAATTTGTCAATACCAAACCATGTATGAAAAAAATATATGTAATAAAACATTATATAATAAATAAATCAAGAAGCAAGTAAATAAACAAACAAACAAATACATAAATAATATTTGTTATTCTGAACTCATATTTGTTATCTAAATATTTCTGTGTTTCACCTGTTAAATGATTTTTTTTTGTTTTCAAGTTTTTGTTTTTTTGTTTTCTTCTTCTATAATAAAATGTAATTATTGAACATGCTGGGTGTGACCGAAATATTATAAAACACCTGCTGCTATTTAGATAATTCTGTCCTATTCATTTGATATTTTTTACCTGGGGCTCATATTGGGTCTACTCTGATTAATTTTGAAAGACAATACCCCTGTGCAAGGTTCATGAACACATGATTTGCTATAATGCTTTAAGCTCAAGGAAGACCTTTGGGATGAATTGGACAATGACTGTGCTCCAGGCCTTCTTACTCAACATCTGTGCCTGACCTCACTAATCCCCTTGTGGTTGAATGGGCAAATCCCCACAGCCACGCTCTAAATCTAGTTCAAAGCCTTCACAGAAGAGTGGGTTAATGAAACAACAAGTGGGGCTAAATCTAAAATGGGATGAATTTCCCAATGACATTCCACATGACATGGCCATATAGTGCTTGTTTAAATCATATACAGTAAAACATGACTGTAAATATGTTTACTTAATTTATGTTTAATGTATCAGATAAGCGGTAGAAAATGAGTGAGTGTATAATGTATGCTGCATTTACAGAGCACCTAAATTGACAACCGAATGTCATGACCCAAATAATTGTCAATGAAAAACATTTAAATAATTTTAAACACCACATTTGCATTTTGTCAGAGTAACATGTAAAACTGAATTTCTGTCCATATACTGTACAGTAAACTGGTTCAAAATGAGCAAGAATACTAATCAATGACATTATATTTACACATTTTCCTAAATAGATTACACAAGGTGTCAGCCGGCTTGGGGGCCCCAGTCCTGGAGATTCCTCCCAATTATACAATTGGGAGATTCCTCTCAATTGTACAATGTGTCCTCCTCTAGTTTCACAGTGTTCCAATGCACTCACACCAATCTGTTACACTGTTACACTAAAAGCTGCTGTTGTATTGTGCACCTGTAACAGCAAACACCCTTTCTATTGTCCAGGTGGCTCATGAGTGTATTAATTGAGTGGCTCCCTTGGTGCTACTTTAACATCACTGCTACTAAGTCAGTGAATGATCTCAGGACTTAACCTGAGATGCTATTGAGTCCTGCAGACTCCTTGATATTCACTCTATTGAATTCCTTCCTCATGTTGAACCCTGCATTGAAGGAAGTGGAGCGAGATCTCAGAGCATTGTGGATGGTTTTATGCACCCATGGCCGCTGGTTGGAAAACATTCTCATGATTGTTTATGTGAACTCTATCATCCTATATTTTCCAGATAAATCCCACAACCACTTCCGTAAACACACTGAGTGAGATGATGTCGGGTAAAGTGGAAAATGAACAAGTACTGACCTTTGATCAAGGTTGAATCTCTTTTCTTGTTTTGCTTGACTTTAGTGCAGCTTTTGTACACCATTTATTGTATTATTCTTTTTGATAGACAAGAAAATGTGTATGGATTTAAGAGAATTACCCTCTCCTGTACATTAGACATTGGAAGCTAAGTGAAAAAAACATTATTGTTACATAGTAACACTGGATGGCCTTTCATTTACAGTATATAATACTGTATGTAGCAATAGATGACTTTGGTGTGATAATTGACTACTGTCTCTTATTTGTAGTTCATATATATACTGTATAATATTAATATGATTGTTTTCTTTTACCTTTTATCTTTTTATTATGAAATAATATTATTGACCTACAAAGCACAAAATCAGAATGATTTTGCATTGCAATATCTGAGTGAACTTCTGGACCAATGTTCTTAATGATGTTCCACACCAGGAGGTGCAGGCTCTTTGTAGGTACCTCAAATATTAAAGGCTACAGCAAAAAGCTTACCTGGGAACCTCTTACAAAGTTAGAGTCAGCAAGATGGGTCCACATAATGATGAGATTTTGGAGTGTCCGCTTGAAGAATGGGGCTGGCCAGAATCAGACCGGACGGTCATCCTGCTGCCATCGCAATCTGGAAAGGCCAACATTTCCGCTGGTGCACGACATGTTGTGAAAGTCAGCAGGTCAAACTGCTGGTCACCCCAAAAACGCTATTGTGCCTATTAACACTGATCGTGGTCCCCTTCAAAAGAATCAAGATTGACCTCATCAGGCCATTAAAATGGAATGCAGGAGGCCATTGCTTTGTGTTAGGTTTGGAATACACAACATGTTACCCAGAATCCATGCCATTATACAGTAGTTAGCCCATAGCATTGCAAAGGCACTCTTTTGTTTTACCTACCTAGTTGGGATCACAGAGAGATGCTGACTGAAAAAGGCACTGCATTTATGTCACACACACTGCATGCTTTATATAAACTAAGTTAAACAGCATTAAACCAAGTTTCACAACAACATTCAGGTGGCCTAGTTGAACAGATTAATCAGATGCTTAAAAATATTATTTGTGAATTTTTTTTCGAGATGCACAGAACTGGGGCAAGAGTCTTGGGCCCATTATTTAGAGAGGTCCCTAAAGCCTCCACAATGTTTTCCCTATTTGACTTATAATACGGGCACAAGCTTTGTGGAGTTCTATAAATCATCCGGAAAAACTTGGAGGAGGGATCTTTTAGAAGTATGAATGAAATTTAGTTTGTTCTTCATCTGAGAGCAAAACTCTCAAATTGGTGCACTAAGAATCACTTGAGAAGTGGCAAATTTTCCAACTCAGTCTACTTAAACAATGAAGAGAAGTTTGTGTCTGTTGTTTTGGAGAAAGGTCTTTCCAGAGATGGAGAAGCTGGAGTGGAGGTAAATGGGACTAGAGGGGCTGTTACTGTAGGTAAAATGGTGGCATAATCCACTCCAGTCACTTGAGGAAACCACCCACCTCATCCTAAATTGCAGCAGTAGTTTTTCAATGCGTTATTGCCTCTACCCAGTGTGCAGTTGTTCCAATCATTTGTCTGATTACACAAAGCAGGTGAATTGGGAAGAGCTCACGGCTAATTGAGGAGTCCTAGAGTGACTTTTAGTGCCTAAAGTCCTATTCGGACTGGATTAGTTTGACATTGGGACGTGGGGGTAAAGTAATTATTACCAGAGCTTCTCGGTGATTTTAGTCCCGTCCGAATGCGCCATCTCGGTAATCATTACGGACAATGTCAGTAAAGATTACGGCAAATTTTACCTTCTGTAAAAAGGTACGGAAAAATTACCTCAGGTAATACCAATCCCGTCCGAATGGACCTGCTGTAAATATGTACGGTAAAATTCCGTCATTTCCTGTTTAAAAGTAGTTTTTCAAGCATGGAGGCGCCATGTCTGTTTGCGCACGTGATAACAGGAAGCGACATCATACGCACATGACGACAAGGAAGTTACTGTGGTGCGTAAAGCGAGTTACCCCTCCCACTTCTGCTAGTTTTACTGAGATGTCTTGTCCCGTGCGAATTGGCCAATTGATATTACAGACGTCCTGAGGTAAAATTGCATTACTCCACGTCCCCACGTAAAACTAGTCCCGTCCGAATAGTGCTAAAGACAGCTGGTTCTCTCTGCTTCTGTGTGGAATTTTCTAAAGTTCACTAAAATGTGATGCATAATCACTGCTTCTCATTGACAAAATGCTTGATCAGTTATCTTGCTTTTATTTGACACTGTATTTGACTAAGGAATATTTGGCAAATATCCTTGACTCCAATATCATATTTCCACGCTATTTGGGTTACACTAATTTGTTAGCCTTCTCTTTGGGTTGTTCAGAGCCACAGAGATGTTCCAGCTAATGGACAGAATCCTCTACCCACACACTAAATATGTCCCTGCCTGTACCCTACATGCCTTGTGTGTGTGTGTGCGTGTGTGTGTGTGTGTGTGTGTGTGTGTGTGTGTGTGTGTGTGTGTGTGTGCGAGACATGAAAAGTTATAAGTATAATGATGAAACATTTTTAATTAACCTGAACCTGCCCTGTGTTTCCTCGTTATTGAACGCGCTGAACATTCAACACCTCCTTAATCAGACTTTCATTGTAACCATTTGGACCAGCTTCCCTGGATGACAGGAAAACCTAAGGGAGGAGTTTCAGCTTCAGGATTCAACCTATACCCTGGACAATACTCTTACCTGTCAGCAGATGGCAATGTCACCTATGTTCTACTTCTGTCTCTCACTTTCTGTTCCTGTTCCATTAGCACTTCTGGGTAAGCACACACGTCAATTCTTACATCTTTTTAGTATGTACATTCAGAGCCTTTTATATTGTTTCTGCCTTGCCACATTTATTTCTTGCTATTCCCTGTTTTGTTTTTTTTGCTGTTGGATTGTCCCTCTCTGGGTTTAGCTATTTTGGATGTTTGGGGATATTAAACATATACCTGTGACATTATGACTATGATTTTGGATTTTGTCTTAACCCTGTATCCCATGTATCCCATGTATCTAACAAATCTAATTAGACTAATATCTTCTTAAGACAAAATGGCCAAAACTCAAAGTCCAAAGTAGTGTAATAGCAGCTTACTATCGTTAGTAAAACAAACCTTTTGAACAAATATTCATGTTCATTTTATGCCCTCCCTTTTATTGCATTTTCAATGGTGGTTGATCCTTTCCTTATGGTGTTTTGGGCAAGTTAATTCAAACATTTAACCTTTTTAAACTGCCTAATTCACTACCATTGCATATGTCCTGATGTAAAGAGAGGTGACATACTGTACAAGCATAAATGCACATAACCCCCTTCATCCCTTATTCCACACACACACACACACACACACACACACACACACACACACACACACACACACACACACACACACAAATGCATGCACACAGTGACTGAGGACTTTGAGTCACCTCTCATATACAGACAATACACTGACATTCTCTTTGTGGGTTTTACTGATTCACTAAACTTAAGTAATGTGCCCACATTTGCAGAGACTGCTAATAGTCTGCTGTCTCGGTATTCTCCAAATCAGAACGTAATGCAGGAGAATATATCAGAAGCAGCAATTAATGCATTTCAGGGTGATATTAAGGCAGCCTTAGCAAAACTAAAGCTGGATGCCTAACCCATCAATGACCTCAGTAGAGATACAGGTGGACTGTATGGAACTGCATGTTAGCCTAAGCTGCTTACGGCCTTAATATAATAAGTTTGACACACTGGTTAGAAGGGCATATGATACTCTAGCAAATGTATCATGATGCTCCTGGCACTTATTCACTTAATATGTTTTCCAGGGTTATAATGGCAATGAAAGCAGTGGTTCCAATAATGGTAAGTAAGAAGGTAAGTTTGGCTGGTTCAAATACCATTTCTAGAACCTGGTAAAAAAGATTCTGAACCACTTTCCACTATTACCTGGAGATTACTTTGTTGAAAAGGTTTGGGAATTACAAGACTAGTCTCTAGTCTAGAATGCATTTGCCTTCACAGGAAGTGCATTGTATCTAACTGTATTGACTGGAGAATGCAGTTGCTACTGGAGAAACAATAAACAGACACAGCACATAGATTGCCTGCCTAGATTCTTTCTTGATTCTTTCATTTCTTTTTTTTTTTTTTATAATAAGAGGGGTTGACCACCCCATTTTGGATCTAAAAGAATTTTTATGTCCCATTGGGAAATTGACTTTATAGGCATATTCAAACACAGGTCAAGAGATGCTTCTAGCTTTTAAATGTCATTCAACATGCCCTATGGCTATGATCTAGGTGGCACTAGGAAAACTGTCACTTTTGGAGAGGTGTGAAGTGGCAATAGAGATTGGCATCTAATGTCAAATGTTATAGACTGAATGTTGTTTCTTTGCACTGCATGTGCACTAAATACATTTCAGATTCTGAATATGTTTCATCCTTATTAAAGATTACAGCAAAAAAAATTAAGTGATGTTTATTCATGTATGGGATAAATGGGAAATATAAACAACTATTAAAAAATGGAACAGCCATGGTTCTGTGACTGGATGGAGGACCACAGGAGTCCCTGGTTACTCGGGTTGAGGAGTATGGAGAAAAGGACAAAAGTCAGAGGAGCTTTTGTAGGCTACCTACTTTATATGGGGTCATGGCCATGAGGTGATGGCTTTTTTTTTTTTAATTTATTATAATCAATATTTATTATAATTAATGTTTACCATTTTATATATTATAATTAATATTTAGAATGTCTTTACCACTGTACATTGTATTTATTACAGCTAAGCTGCCTCCAGCCTTCCTCTGCTTTACTCACATATTCAACAATTTACATTTACCTACATGAACACTTTTATTCCCAGAGCTTTTCAAACTGGATATCTATATGTCACATAACATAGATGTTCCTTAGGCATTTCCCCCGGTTGCTACATCAATAAAGCAATGAGGAGGTTTGTGCTGCGTTTCCCATCTGACAGTTCAATTAAAATTTTTACATAAATATGAGGAGAGGAGGATTATTAGGAGAAGGTTTATTTCATCATTTTGTTTGTAAGATACAAACCTGTAGCATTTAGCTGAAGAATGATGAACTGACAGAAAGTAAGAGAGGTGGGGAAAAACTCACAAAGTTTTAATGACACCAAATGATGTTTACATCAGAGACATACAAAAATAACTTAGATGATCACTGTGTAAATATAAATAAAACACCCAAATTTTTAATAAATAATTATATTATATACAACATTGTGTATTGCTTAGTGACTTAAATAACTAAAATACTGAATAGGTAAGCAGCAAATATTCCAAGCATGAGGTAAAGCAATAGGATCCTGTTGACTTTACAGTAGAATGTGTTTTTATCTTTCAACATTTACAATCAGGCTTCACTTGTTTAAATGTAGGGTTTCATGGCTTAAAAGAAAAAAAAAATCAGGATTTTTGCAGAAAATAAAGCAGACATTTACTGCAAAAGAACAGACGTGGGCCTGTTCTGAACTGAAACTGGATTTGATACTTCATTATAAAATTATGTGTACTGGCATTTGTCCTAGGCACTCTCTCCAAGTGATATACATATATAAAGCAGCAGTATTTTTGTAGTTATTATTACATACAATAGCATACATTCTAAACACTGATGATAAATACATTTATAAAGACTTAATATCACATGGCACACTGATAAGTTAAAAATAGACCTAAGTTGAATGCTAAACAAAAAACTCACTATTCTACAGTCCTACCTACATGGTCTTTTCACTCTGTTTGTTACCATTCGTTTTCTATTGCCACTGGGGATGTTCTAATGGATAGAGTGTATTCTGAGGGAAATTGAAATACAGACATACAAACTTTCAGAAGTTTGTATTGCAATACTTTTCTACTTTTATAATTAGGAGCTAATATTTATCAAAAAAGGGAGATTAAAAAAAGGTTTCAGTACATTATGATGTATTACACTACGAATACTGGTTCAGGTAATAATTACATTTACCTCTCGAACCATAGCAGCTTTTATCTTAGATTATTTTTTATCATTGACAATGATTATCAAAGATAAAGATACAGATTTTTAATGATACAGTTTATAATGCACGACCAAATCCAAAGACACTGTAAAATAATGTATCTAATATATCTATCTATTTATCCCAAGGCCCTCTATCCTATTTGCTCCCGTTATCACAGTTGCTTCCATATAATTCCATGAAAGAAAACATGCTGAGATCACATGTTGAACTGACACAGCCAGTCTGTGCTGAATGTGCAGTCTTGCATTTACGCAGCTATGTATTAACATCTACTGCTGTTCCCACATTATCAGTAACAGATGCACAAGAGGAAGCCATAGTGTGAGTATGTGGGGCAGGGTTCATGGACACTGTGCAAGATAAATGTCTCTATGCCATTCTGCAGCTGGATGAGGTCATATTGTGACTGTTGACCTTGCACGGATGGAAAGTGCACAAAGGGCTACAAGATATTATTGATTGGAATGCATATGAATATATACAATCTCTTGAAAAAGATTATATTAAAACCCACTCACATTATATTAATAATGCACAGGAGAGTTAATACTAGGATTAATTATTCATGACGAGTTATAACCAACCTGCTTTTTAGATTTTTTTTTGCCTACACATGAACTGCAAGGTCTGTGAGTTTACTGCTGCCAGTACTGCAAAAAATGACCATCAATGACAATATAATTAATTCTTGTTTGGCCATGTTTGCAGTAGCCTACAAATGACTAAGTTATGGTTTTACATTACATTAGCAAAATCAAAGCATAATCAAATTATAAATAATAATTATAAAGAAATTGTTGATGTGTTTGGTTGACAGTAAGTAACTCTGAAACAATAGACATGCTTCATAAATTCTGCTTATTTTGAAGGAAAAATAACTTTTTGTTGTACTGTATTTGTCATTAACCATTAGTCCCAAATCTGGGTTCTGTACAATATGTTTTCCCCATGTCTGTTTCCCCTGTCTTCTTTCCAAACACATGTCAGTAAGTGGATACAATAATTGTCCCCTGTGAATAAGTGTGTGAATAAGTATGACAAGAATGAGAGCGAGTGGCCTGGAATAGATTGATGTCCCATTTAGGGAATAGTCGTTATTCATGTCCAGTGATCCTGGGAAAGGATCAAGATTCACTGCAAACCCTGACCAGGATCAAGAGGTTAGTGAAGATGAATGAATGAATGATACATACTCAATAAGTTACTGTAGACATGATAGCTCAGAGTTTGAAATTGAAACCCATCTGTTTTTAATTTCTTTTGGTAATCATCTATAACCCTTTTTATTTATTTATTTATTTGTTTGTTTGTTTGTTTGTTTATTATATGTCTACTGCAATGGCCATTTTGTGTGGAAATTTTTAATTAATGATGAGCAAATGGTGCTATACCTGTACATTCCTTCATTGGTTTCAAACATGATCATTCTGTTTAGTTCATTATTCGTGCTGATGGGGCATCTGTATGACATTGTGTTTTAACAGTAATAAATGTTGGAGTCTGTTAAAGCTTACCTCAGAAAGCTGTCAGAAAGTTTAGCAAGGCTATACTAGTCAGTGTGGGATAATGATTATTGATGGCATTATTATCATTGGATAATGGAAAACTGGCAAAAAAGTTAAAGTTTAAAAAAAGCTGCAGCTGTAATGTTAAAAAGGATTTAGCATATACCTAAATGCAAAAGCACTCACACAGTTAGAACTGATAACTTGTGTCTGAGCACAGCACTATCAGTCATCAGGTCACATATCAGCATCCAAGTCTCCCTGACAAGTTCATCATGCAATTTTAAATTTACATTACGGTTTTGTAAATTTTGCTGGCTATGACAGAACTGGATTTGTGTATGATTAATAATAAAACAAATAGTTTGCTGAATAGGTTAAAATGCCAAGTACCTAAATATAGTCCAGAAGTCTTGTATGTAATTCCTGCAGACTGATAAATACAGTAAGTATCTAAACATGTGTCAGAGATGTATAGACTTTCTAAAATACTTTTTAAATCTATATAGCTGCATTATGGCAGGAGGTAAGATGGACAGAATACTGCATATACACTCTAGAGATATATCTGTCTGCATGGCTCAAGCAGAAAATATAACAATGACAGCTGCGCTTTCTGTCTTTATCTCTCTTTTTTGTCTTATTCTTGATCCCATGCTCTTAATTACAAACATCTCTAGGGCTGAACTTTATTGAATGAATGTCTCTTCTGAGGGAAGTATTCAATAAAATAAAACCAATAAAATCTGATACTTTTCAGATTCAGGTGTGCATATTTCTTAGTGATTTGCAGTTTTATTTTGCTGATTTATGTTTTCCCTACTCATCGTCCAATCCTTCAAGGAGAGACCCCTTATGTTTCCTATTTTTCATGCAGCTTAGTGGTGCATTTGGCTTTTGAAGAATATATTTCAAAATGCCTCGGAAGGGCTTTTTGCTTTTCCTATGCTATAACAGACCATTTGTTGTTAAACACATCAGTGGGAAACTAAAGGACATGGGTGGGAGCATTTTTATGAATAGCTGAAGTGATTTCTCTGAAGTGTCAGCTTAGGAATTTCCAGGACTGCTAGCTTTTTTAGTCCTTCCTTTGCTGCTTTTTGTTGGTTATATTAGGAATAAATGGTTTCTATTAAAATAAGAAACAAAACAATCAGAGCATGAAATGGTTTTCTCTGTGTTGCTTTCTAATCAATTTGCTGCAGTTGTGCCTTACAAATAAGGACTAGGGAATAAAAAGCAATAAAACTGTCAAGTTGGGCTTGCGTCCAGCTTCTATTGATGACGTCTCTGATTTTTTTATGTTTTATTGAGCTGGATCCTAAAACACTGCTCTTATCCCTCCATAATTGAACCCTATTTACCATACTATATTTTATGTGTTTTTTCTTGTTGAGCAGCATACCATAGTGGGCAACAGCTCATCGACAGGCATGTCAGGGTACAGCATGAGTGGAATGGCCCTCTAGTAAGCAGCATGGAGAGAGAAAGGTTTTTTGTTTAATTGCTTTTCGCTGTGGTACCAGGAGGACCTCCAGTGACCCAGCCTCAGCCCAGTGTTCGGTGTCGAATCCCTTTAATGTTCTCCTGTGCGTTGGGGTCTCGACATGCACAGTCTTCTCGGGTGTCACAAGACATGGGGAATGGAATCACCTGGAAAAGACCCATCCATTTCATCAACACAACCAAGAAAAGGCTTCAGTCTGTACTATAAACAAACCTGCATGTATCCAACTTCCAGTAGCATTGGAAATCATGTTTAAGGTCAGCTACATAAAACACTTTTTTTACATTTAAAGCACCCACAATTGCACGTCATGCACAAAGCTCAAACCCAAAGGTCTTTTGTCAATTTGCGTGTAAACAGCACAGTAGTACATTGTTTGCAGTGCTCTCCTGTATGTCACTATGCAATCAGCTAAGGGGCATGCCTATCAAAGTAGACATATTGTATCAGGCAACATCAGGACAGAGTGTTTGGGTGAAAAAACAAAAAGCAAAAAAAAAACAAAAAAAACACCACGTGTATGGAAGTAGAGGAACAAGGGCTGCATTGTGTAGGAGCCGTGGAAGGAGGAACAGCCTCATTTTGCCCTGAGAAACACCCAGGGTTTCCCTCTTAGTGTTCACATACAATATGAGGGATTTTCCCAAGTATAAATCTGGCCCATTCATTCTGGCCCACAGGCTCTAACTTACAACATTCTGCCATCATTATACTCCTTACTATAGTTCTTCAGTCATTGCGTGTGTGTGCTTGTGCAAATGTGTGAAAATCTTTTTATTGCCCTCAAGCATCTTAACAATTGTTAAAAACAAAAACACAGCTCAGAAGACCAAAAACATTATGCGCATTCCCTGGGCTACACGTTTGTTTTGGAGACGTAATTATCACAAACTTGGCTAATAGCAGAAATTACTATCCAGAGACATGTCTGTGAATAATTTAAGTGCACCTACAGTAAAAGAAAAAAATAAATAATTCCGTGAGAAAAAAGTGAAAGACTAAACTGAAAAGACTAAAAATTAAATAAATAAATTAAAAACACAACAAAAACCTGTAAAGGGTATAATTATGGATGTATTTTTACTTTGGGAGGAACATATTTGCCAAAATCAGATAACATAAATGGAGGCAGCTTTTCTTCTCATTGATATTAACACATATATCAATGTTTAGAAACATATATGAATATGCAGTTCAATCAATTTTAACATGAGTAACATGAAACATATTTCAGCAATGCAATCAAAGTGAGACTTGGGCTTGCAATAACCAGAGAAGTAAAAAAAAACCCTTAACTGACTCTTCCAAATCTAAAAGCTACTAGATGTTCTTACAACAACTGACCTTATCCATATTGACGTCACGTAGACTAGGAGATATGCTTATTGTTTATAGTCTCCTTGGGAATATTGTGGAACCAACAGGCAGGGTTTTTGTCTTTTAGCCACAACATTCAGTGAACAAATACAAATTCTACAGAAGAATAATTGAGATCAATTGAAGGAAAATTACCCAAGTAAGTCTACAAACACAAAGAATTATATAACCTTTCTATAACATTAGTGTTTTCCCCAGTTTTACCATTAATCCAGCCATAAATTCTACCAATCCATTTAATTCTCAAATAGTTACTTAATTCCCAAACTGCTATAAATATTTCGGATTAGCTTTGAGATTAAGATACATTTTCTCTCCTCCCCAACAAAATATGTATATCACTTGAAGCAAAGTCACTTCCTCCACTGTGATCTCATGTCAGACCACATGAATTGACAGCAAGGACTCATCATGACCTGGCCCTACTCAAGTCCCACAGAACCATTAGGATGCTTTGTGTCACTGTTGCTTTTCTGTCTACAGTGAGCCACTCAGACCAGGATTTCCCAGTTGCTCATATGTCCTGTGAGAGTAATTATGCCCTATTGATGGTGCATTTGGGAGGAAAAGACCTTGGCTAAGGGAAAAGTGATGTGATATTTGCTGTGCCATTCTGGGAGACTGTATTGAGACATTAAACCACTAAAACTGAAGACAGTAACAAATTCAGGTTGCCTGTGTGTAGTTTTGTGACACCTTTTGTGATAATAATAGTCAGAGGATTCAATGTTTTATTTTATTAATCCTTTTTCTATTAGGTGTCAAATGGTTACTTTATTAACATAAAGACTATTTCTACTAACACCATAACACCAGCCATGTCAACTGCAAGAGAGTTTACATGTTTCACTCACTTAGGATCTGAAGAGGTCACTTTTCCATTGTTAAATGTAGGAGGCTCAAGTAAGAAGAGGATAAATATACAGTACAGCAGGGAAAACCCCTTTTTTTGTAATAAGCAAAAAAAATTAAATATATGGTCTACAAAATGAAACACATTCCTGGCTGGTGTTATGTCTAATCAGCATTCATATGGAAATACTGTCTGTATGTACTTATGGAAAACTATATATTATATGTGGTGGTCAATAAACATTAAAGAATCAAAGCATGGTCATGTGACCCAAAACATCACTTATATAGCTTTAATTTTTCCCCTGACCCACTGCTGAAATAACAAACAATAGCCAGACATAAATTGTGAAAAGCAATTCATTTTTAAAACACATCATAAACTTACCGTCTTAGTTTTAACAGTAGAATGACAGCAGTCTCCACCATCATAGTTACAGAACGCTCGGTTGTTGATGGCATCGCAGTAGTTATCGCCAATGAAAGGCTACAGAAGAGAGAAAAAACATATTTGCTTAGTGAATGTATTCTGAATCAAATACCATGCAACATACACAGGTCTTCATAATGAACATAAACATATGGCATGCAGCCAGAATAAATCTGTACTCTAAAATTACAGAGAGAGAGAGAGAGAGAGAGATTGAGAGTGAGAGAGAAGCCATCACACATATGCACCCACACCATGCAAAAATAGACACGCAGACAGAGTCTGTTGCAATTATGTTGCCTGGAAAAATTTTTTTAGTATGTAGATGGAGGCCTCTCTTAATTGGGAAACTAAAGCACTATTAAACTTATATGTGTCTCCCTTGAGAGTTACTACATATTTCCATCCTGACAGGCTCCAAAGGTTGCTCGGCACACCTGTGACCTTTTCGAGTTTGAAATCATCTCCACGACATAAACCAACTGTTTCCAGGGGACTGCTAACTAATTATTCTGTGGCTAAAAATGGGTCAGAATGTGGCTGGTTCAAAAGAGACTTGTTTGGGCACAAATAAAAACTGGTAATGTGTGAGCTGTTGTCACTGACACATTACAGTACTGCCTTATTAAAGATGATTTGTTAGAAGGCTTCTTAATGGTTTTCAGGGTGATTTTCTTGTCCAGGATGTACTCATTGTACAGCATTTAAAGTACAACCAATGGTATTATTTGTCAATGAGAAAACATGAGGTGTTTAATAGAAGAATATGGACTTATTGTCATGATTCAGCTCGGACTTTGGCCACGTGCAGTTTTTTTTTTACGTTTCTCGTCACGTGTCTGCCCCGCCTTCGCCTGCTCCTTCCTGTCACCACACCTGCTCCTCATTGTGTCATCAGTGTTTTGTATTTAAGTGTGCTTCTACTGTTGTCTTGTCTTGTCTTCAGTCAGTGTCATGTTTCGTGTTCCCTTTGTAATCAAACCCTATTTTGTTTCGCTATCCTGCGTCTGGGTCCGCTTCCTGCCCCGCGTCATGACAGAAGATTCCGCCACACCAGGACGCAGCAGGATAGCAGCTCGGACCGGTTTTCGTGGGAGTTTTTTTTTTTTTCCTCCCCCGGACTTTGCGGGTTTGGTGACATCGGTCCGCATTTTTTTCGGTGAGGGACGCCGCTCCGCATCCGGTTTCTCCACGGGGGGCGCTGCCTCACTTCCGGTTGCGGGCCATATCGCCAGCCCGAGTTTTGTTTTGTTTTTTCGGTGTCCTGTGACATCGCCCCGCATTTGTCCGGTGGGGGGGCGTCGCTTCACATTTTGTTTCCGTGGAGGGCGTCGCCCCACTTCCTGTTCTTGGGGGGTGTTGCAGGCCCGTATTTTTTGGATTTTCTGTTCTGTGGAGGATTTTTTTTCTTCTTCCCCGCCCTCCCTCCCTTCCCGTTCCTGGTTGCTGGTTCCTGAGAGGTGGGACTGGCTGCAGTGCGTCGGGGGTGGTGCTCGACCCTTCGGCTCTCCTGTGGACGTCGCTCGTTCCCCCTGCTCGGCTGTGGACGTCGCTCGTTCCCCCTGCTCGGCTGTGGACGTCGCTCGTTCCCCCTGCTCGGCTGTGGACGTCGCTCGTTCCCCCTGCTCGGCTGTGGACGTCGCTCGTTCCCCCTGCTCGGCTGTGGACGTCGCTCGTTCCCCCTGCTCGGCTGTGGACGTCGCTCGTTCCCCCTGCTCGGCTGTGGAAGTCGCTCATTTCCCCTGCTCGGCTGTGGACGTCGCTCGTTCCCCCTGCTCGGCTGTGGACGTCGCTCGTTCCCCCTGCTCGGCTGTGGACGTCGCTCGTTCCCCCGGCTCGGCTGTGGACGTCGCTCGTTCCCCCGGCTCGGCTGTGGACGTCGCTCGTTCCCCTTGTTTTGTATTTAAGTGTGCCGCGTTGCCGATGGCAGCGCGGAATCTACTGTTGTCCTGTCTTGTCTTCAGTCTGTGTCATGTTTCGTGTTCCCTTTGTTATTAAACCCTATTTTGTTTCGCTATCCTGCGTCTGGGTCCGCTTCCTGCCCCGCGTCATGACACTTATGTTAATGCCCACAGTCAGTATAGTGTTTAGGGTAAGGACGATTTAGCTCCTTCATTTTGCAGCCTCACTGATTCTATTTAAAAAGAAAGGCTTTCTTAAAAGATTCTAGGATGCTTTAAAATCCCAAATAGACAAATTGCCTGTTTTAAAATAAAACAGGATGTCAAATATGCAGATATAATCCCCCTTTCCCCCAACCCCAAATTTCATTATGAAAAGCAAATAATGGTAATATTGTTACGGAGAGATGTGATTTAGATGGAGGATTATTGAAATGAAAGTCCTAATAGTAGCAAATAAGACCCATCTTACCTCACAGCCTTTTATGCAATGGAGAATCTCTGGGCTTGGATACCACTTCAGTACAACTGTACACACAATACTCTGCAAAAGAGACACAAATAGAACTTTTTTATAACTTAGTAATTAAAATCTATAGTAGCATAGTAGTTTATAATGCGATTAAGATGAATAACTGAATAAGATGTGTTTAGAAGATTCTAAACCGAACATGCGATGAAGTAAACAAAAAACCTGCACCAAAAACTGTGGCTTAATTCTCAATAAAAATACAGTAAGTAAAGAATTGGGCTTGCTGCATGTAAGACTTAAGAGTTGGGCATGGTAGGAGAGCCATTAAATGTAAGGAGCAGTAGCTGGCTGAGGCTCCGGAGTTAGCACAGGTAGAGGGGATGTTTAGAGAGGCAAAATGACACGCTGTGGGGGAACTCCAGAAGCCATGAAGAGTGGAAAAGGCTAAACATAAATATAACATTTCCAAAAAAACATGCCCACTATTCCAGCGTGGCTTAGGATGGTGAGGCTTGGCCTGGGCAATCCTCTCTCTCTCTCTCTCTCTCTCTCTCTCTCTCTCTCTCTCTCTCTCTCTCTCTCTCTCTCTCTCTCTCACACACACACTCACACACACACACACCATTCAGTGTCACACAGAGGACCAAGGCAGCATGTTTACTCAGGCCTAATTTAAACCGTCTGCTCCTGAAACTGTTTGTTTTTACAGTTTCTCTAAAGGTCTGGGTTGGACAAGCATTACCTGCTTCCTTTTAAATAGACTTTTATACTATCCCTATCAGAGGGCTGTTCTTCTTTTTCCCACCTTTGCAAAGACATTCCATTGACCCGTTAACATTTTCCAACAAAGTCTTCTCACATTAAAATATTTTTTACATACAAATGATACAAATACAAATGCTGCAAAGACTCTCCAATTCAACACATGAGTACATCAATATACTGACCTTTCACAGGGCCATATAAGGTCAGAGTGGGAAAGAAGCACCATTCACACACTCATACATACTCTGATGCTTTAGATGCCACCACTTAGTTCGACATGGTGGGTCATTCACAAAGTAAATGGAAAACAGTCAGGCTTCTTAAAATATCCCCTACAACTGTTTGGAGGTGGCGGGAAAAAAAGTCAAACAACCTCTCAACTACTCACAGGAATGTCATCAAAGAAAAAACCATTCGGTTCACCAGGAATCAGTCAATGCCATAATAAATCATGAAGACAGATATTCCTCATCTCTTTCTTAAGCCCCCAACCTTTTCAGGGCCTCAAGCTGTTTATTCTTGGTGTCAAATGACTTTTCATTCAGTACTATTGAAATTGCGTGAAATCTTTCCTTCACCACAAAAACACAAGGCAGGCCTTGACTTTGTTTGTCATTTTTTGAATCTAAACAATGAGTCATTTATTAGGTGATTTTTAATGGCTAGACTGGTGTCTGTGGTCTTCTCCCATCAGCAGAACAAGCAATGAGAAGTTTGGCAGTATACTTGAGTGGCAGAGACAGACAGATGAGAAATGATCATAGTGCTAAAGGAACGACAACCACCTACACCCAAGAGCACTTTCATGAAGTGAATGCTTTGAAAGGGTTTTCATTTGTAAGACTTATGGTTTAAAAGCCCCTACGGTTCAAGGGCAGTTAAGAGTGATGTCACAGTTGACGTCAAGCCTGCGTCTCTTCTCCAGAGTGGTGGTCAGACAGATGTAATGGGAAATTAATTCTCAGGGAAATAATAGCTGGTTTTTCCAGTCATCCACCACACAAAGGTGTTCCAGGTCAGGCCAGGAGAAAAGAGGAACAAAGATATGCATCCTTGCGGTCTCATGTCTGTGACTGAACCACCTTTTATGACAGACGTTTTCTGACTAGCTTAGACTCTGACTAACTTGCAAAAATATTACATTGTATGCCACTGGTAGGGTAAAAAACATATTATGGTTTTATAGAAAACAACCAGCCAGCAGTTGTGTGTTAGGAAGTGTTTTGTGTTTTAATCTTTTTTTTTATGCCATACTTCTCTAACCATTTCTTTCTTTCCTTTTTTGAACATATTGAAAATGGCAAAAGGAAAATGTTTGTGTGTGTGTATGTGTGGTCCACCCACATTTTTCTCCTTTCTGCCTGATAAACAAAATGACATGGAATTTTGGCACTCAGAAAAGAAAGCATTTATCATTTCTACCTTACTGGTAATAATTAATTTATTTCTATTCTTTTTCTTAATATGGTCATGGATCAAAGCCAGCTTTGTGACTGCTCTGTATTTAAGGATTTACAGATGTTTATTTTGACCACCTTTGCTGTTTCTATCGTTTATATTGTCCTTTTATAGACTGTTGACTTTGATGTTGATTTTTAACAGTGTCATACATACTTAAATATATTTAACGTACGTTCTAGATTTATTTAAATATTCTGCTTTTATTACAATTGCATTAAGAATATTGAACAGACTCTCTGAGACGTCTAGTGAAGGGAACACATATATGGACATGACAAATGCAATCTTGACAATATTCTTCATAATATTATTTATGATGGTTAGGAAAATAATATACGACCAGGTTTTTGAGTGCACCTTAACTTTGGGTGGGTTTCTCCAGTGGTCTTTCACTAAGGCATCCACAGTCATGTTCCTGGGGAGGAGCACCACACTGCTACCAGAATCTCTGCATGTCAGCTCACATTGCTCTCCTATTACACACACAGTTCTGAGATGAACTTATTTTAAAAAGCATCTAAAATTCTGGAAGCGATGCTTTAAAAGTTAAATCAACTAAAACCAGCCCTGGCTATGACTACAATGGTTTGTGTGTGTTTGTACAGACCAATGTCATGCCCCCTGCTGCAGGTAAGATTGATGTCCGGGCTCAGGTTCTGAGGGAGGGAGCACTGGCCTTCAAGTTGGGGACAGAGCTGGAAAGAGCCAGTCCAGTTCCCGTCCTTTTTACAGCGTATCACGGTGGAGGAAGTTGTCTGGAGGTAAATGCAGGCACATACCCATTAAAGCATATGTTTTTTCAAAACATGCTCTGCCAACTAAAGGTTCTAAGCACTTTCAACGATGTATATGCATATAATAAACAACACACATAGACTGTGAAGACCAACTGTGTCCAGTGGGATGTTCTTTACTAACACAACATGAAATAAGAAAGTTAACAAGAGCAAGTGGTGGGTGAGAAGATTCTAAATGATAGTCGAGATTTGACTTAATGGAGCTGTGCTCTCTTACCATGTGATTAACATCAGGACAGCTCAGCCAGCATTCACTATTGAACTGGAAGCCATTAGTACACTGGTAGCTGCCATAGAAGACTGGTGGTGGTGGCTCACATGTCACTGGCACACACATGCCCAGTTGCCACGTACCATTCTCTGTACACTGTCGTGTGAATGACCGTCTGAATATGTATAAACAAATGAATGATTAATTAATGCCTAACCTTCACCAAAATATGGTAAACACACAAGCACTATTCAACTTGACCACAGTCACCCAGGAAACCCCCCTGAATGCACACATCTAACAAACAAATATATCTTACAATTTCAATCAGTGTAGAATCTGGCAATTCTAAATATCTCAGTGAAATTGTATCATATATTAAGAGCCAATCACGTTCCAGTGTGCAAATGTATGCCATGAATTTCCTGAATGACAGTAATAATGAAGAATGAAGGTAATAATAACTTGGTGCTTTTTTCTTTTTTTTCTTTCTTTCTTTTTATGACATCAGAAATGTATTATTCAATGTAGGTAAATGCTTGTTAATAGCATAGTGATAATGCCTTATGATAAGCAGTCAGTGTGTTTTAATTATTAATTTATGAATGTAATCACTATATAAAGTTTGTACATTAATACAATCACACTGTAATTATAACAAAATGGTCAGTTTCTTCAGCGATAGAAGTGACTCACTTTTTGGGGTTATCAGCACTAGGTACATGGTAGCCTGGCTTGCATTTGTACTTGCAGAAAGAGCCAACTTTGAGACCACTGGTATTGCAACGTTTGGTTTGCAGGATGGCATTGGGGATGGAAGGAGGCATAGAACAGCGCAGCTCACACATAGCCTCTGGGAATGACCACATGCCATCTTCCATACATGTTAGCAGGTTATTGCTGCCTGTAAGAAATCATAGTTTTTGTTTTCTTTTTTTCTGAAGTCTCTCTGAAAATCACTGAGCTGGGGGGTGGCATTCCAACAAAATTCCTCTTCCCTAAAGCATGGAAATTACAGTCTAGATACCACTTAATGAAACAAACTTACACATAATTATTATGGTTTCCTTACAATAGTAGGACTTTGTTTCAGTTGATATAGTCATTTGAACCTGACATTTTGCAGTTTAAACTGTTAGATTATGTGTACTGTAACTGAGTTTTAAACAAACTATACTGGTACAATAAACCAACATTTAAAAAATCATTAAGTTATTGAGCAAGTTATTCACCTCATAAGCAAGTTTTTCATGTTGTCTTCTGGTTGAATCAGTGCTGTCAACTTTACATAGTTGACCTAATAAAACCAGTGGCAGTCTGTGTGGACTTACTGTCCTGAACTCACCTAGCAACTGTGCTGGGTGCATACACTGGAAAGTGCACTTCTTGCCATAAGTGGTGCCCTCATTGAAACTGAAATTGGCCAGGTGCACGTGGTATTTGTCTGGGCGTCCACAATCCACTGGCTCACATGACACCTGTTTGTTCCACTTCCCATCAGCACAAGTGAGGGTGGCCATTGAGTCCGACTAAGGAACAAGAGTTAAAATGTCATCTAAATATGATATTATCAGTTTCAGTAGATTTAAATTTACACTGAACGGAATGACAATAATACCCAAAAATAGAAAGAACCCTCCCCTTCCTCAATAAAAAAGTTATTGTTTCTGTGATGGATCTCTTAATGAGAGTGAGCAGGACAGCGGTCATTGCAAAGGTGGCCACCAATAATAAATGACTTGTGTGTGCAGCATATAAAGCTGTCAGGAGCAAAGTCGGTGGGAGTCAAGGGTCATTTCGCCTGATTTAATAAGTCATTTCAGGAGTGTGGAATGCCTATAAAGACATCAGTGCTGTAAGAAGAGATGGGCCAGCCAGAGTGTCTTTTTCTTTTTTACTGATCAAACACCACCATTGTCTTCTCTTCCCCCCATAAAACCACAGTGGCAAGCATGCAACAGAACCCGTCCAACAAATGTCAGTTCACTGGTTGTGAAATGGTTCAGCAACATTCCTGCCAAACGCAGGGTCAACAGCAAGAAGCGGTCGACTTTGACGGGAAATCATTCAGCCTCAGAAGCTTGTACTGAGGTATCTTAGTGACCCTCATGTGTTGTGAAATGCAATGTTTATCGGATCATTGCAAATTCCTGGTTAAGTTTATATATCTTTACAAACTCTTGATTAGGTAAAAATAAGAGAAACTGTTTTTACATCCTGGAGGATAAATCCGACTGTTATGTTGATATTTTTAAGCTGTTCATTCAATAAGATGCATAAACCTGCCTGTAAATATAACAAATTTAAATGATTAAACCCACAAAACTATAGTGAGCTATTTGATGTGCTATGGGTTGACTGTTGTTTGGTGTTAAAGCAAGCAATAGGCACAAATTCAAATTTGATCACACTCAGAAATTGTCTGTGTGTATGCACTAGGCACAAACAAGGTCTGTCTTTTTGTAAAATAAAGAATAAACACGCTTCTCTTACACAGATCCCTTAATTTGTTTATGACAAGAGCCAAAAGACATGAAAAAAGACAAGTCATAAAAAAAGAGATGTCAGAGATGTTTGTTGAAGCAGATTCTGTGAAGCCAAACAGTTTTTGCTGGCAGAGCATAGATTATTGTGGCAAATGTTCTTTTGCTCACATCCACAAAACTAAACACAGAAGGGAATTGCATTTTTTGTTGTGTTTTGACCCCAGTCTCTTTATTTTCTCTCTCCCTTTTCCTTCTCAAATGGCAGATTTAAGGCAGTCTGGAATGCAGTACGACCATGGAATCCAATGCTTATCTAATGTTCTGTACCCTCTCAGGAAATATACCAGCACCTAAAACTAAACAAAACAGCAGGAAACAGTTGAAATGCAATCCAGATCCAGCTCCAAAACTCGCCCTCTTTTCTGCTTTTTCCTCTCTTCAGCCAAGGGCTCTTATTGAAAACAGCACAGTGGCGAGACAGTGCAAGCTTTTTCTAAATTTCAGGTGAATATTTCAAGCTACAAGCAAAACTGTCTTTATGTTGTCATTATGTTTATTCTTTTATATTCAGAAAATAGTATCATAAGAGAATGACCAAAAATGAGATGATGATATAGTTGAAAGGCTCCATCTCTCTTATTTAGGTATTATATATTGGTAGTATCACTGTCCTCCTAATGCAACCACCATAAGGAGAAAGAAGAACATAAAGCAGGCATCAGAGGAGCTCCTCTTCAGACCCCTTCAAACCAAAACCAAAACCAAACCCCACATTGTATCAACAGCCATTAAAGAAACAAGCCAAGCTGTAGGGGATGTCAGGAGCCTGGCCTGAGGAGAAAGGGACGAACACAAAGTCATCATTGAATGTACACACACACACACACACACACACACATACACACACACACACACACACACACACACACACACACACACACACACACACACACACACACACACACACACAATGAGGGGGCTGTTTAAATACCAAACATCATTTTGCAAAGCATACAAGCACAATACAGTGACACAGTGAATGACACACAAATACACAAACACAATGTTCTAGATTTAGACATTGTTGCTCAACAGGCTGTCACTGGTTGCCTCCTCCTCCTTTTTCTCCTTCCCTCACAAAGCAAGGAATGGCAACTGGCAACATATCTAGGTTGGGAAGTGACGTGGAGTGGAGCTGGGGTGTCTGCGTGCAAGGAGTTTCCTTCTTTTAAAAATTTACAGCTTCTGATTCCTCCTCCACTGAGAATTTAACTACCACTGACTACTGTGCCTAATTCAACACAGATGCCCCTGTTGCCTGTTAGAATTTCTTTTGCACCCCACCCCAAGATTTTTTCTCTCTTTGTACACACACACACACACACACACACACACACACACACACACACACACACACACACACACACACACACACACACACACACACACACACACGGGTCTTAATTTTAAGGACATTCCAGTGACAATTATTACAGCTAATTAAAAGATTAATATCATAATTCTAAAACATAATTCTAACCTTAATGTAAGCAATCAGCCAAATGCCCCACAATGTTAAAAATGTTGGTTATTCATTTTCTTGTAATGACAATTGGTTGCCACCGATTTACAAAAACACATACATGCACACAATTGTGGAAAACAGAAAAGCAAGAGAACGAAAGTAATCCTTGAACTCTCCATTTGCCTTTCTGAAATGTTTTTGTTTGTCTAATGGTGATTTTCAGGACATGTTCTGCTTTCAATAACACCCTGGCAAAAACAAGTGGTGTGCCGCCAGGATACGGAGGCCACAAATGACACTGCCCTCGTTGTGATGTGGCACCCTGCCGCCACCAGTGCAACCAGAACAAAAATCATTCAGCTCCAAAGCTACTTTCTCGTCACGTAGACACTATGTAAACCTAACAATGTTTGGTGCTGCTGTTTCTACGTATGACTTTTTTTGGAACATTCTGAGTTCCATTATAGCATTAATGGTAAAATGACAAATTTTTCACTGACTGGGCCTTTTAGAAGCAGACTTTAGTGCTCTCTGGAGGCAGCAGATAAGCAGTAATTGCTGTGTTGGGATCAGCACTTTCCCTTTCAGAGCAAGCCCCTGGGCACCCTCATACCATCATCCATCAGGCCATCTCTCTCTCTCTCTCTGTCTCTCTCTCTCTCTTATTCTCTCTGTTTCCTGGCATGATTACAAAGTTTCTTCAGGTGAGTTCAAAAGCAAGGCATCTGATTAAAACCTGCCACACACTAGCTCTGTGGAAACAAACGTGTTTTCATGTACTCATGATATTTAGAGCATAGTGGATATTATATAGATGTTTTCCATAGTACCGATTTTCTTTGTGATTCTGGGGTGATTTGCCATAACTAAGTAGAGTTACTAATGTGCTATTAGTACCAGGGATAGTAAAAGTTGTTATTTAACAAAGGCAGTAGACTTAAAGAAAATTCTCTCACCTTACATAACCAGTCCAGACATCTTCCCTGTAAGGGCCCCTGCAACCCCCCAGTTCTATGCCCCAAATCATAGTGCTGTTATATAAACCAAGGCCTCCCAAAAACCTAAGAAAATCTGTCTGTTGCCTCTCTCTTCTTTCCTAATGCGTAATAGCTGCTGTACGGAAGCCAAAACTCTCAGTGGACAGCGGTCTCTGGCAGTAATCAGCCCAAACACCTACATACACTACTGCCCGTGCATTTCCAAAACATGCTGTTTATGTTTTTACACTGTTAATATTTTTCTATACTATTAGCATTTTTCTAAATTGTTGTGCATATTTCTTATATTCTTTTTAACCAATATACAGTACATGGAGAAATTATATTTCATTACATAATAGCAAAGAATGCAAGTATGGCTTGGTAAGACTTTGCTAATTTAGCATTATATGTAACAAAAAGGAATGTTAAACTGTGTTGGGTAGTCAGCATTGCTGCAAGCTGGACACTCTGCTTGATCTTAAACACATAAAGAAGTCAGAACTTAACTCTGAGAAAATGCTTGCATTAAACTTTAAAAAACTTGCAACAAATCTGCATTCACATTCCAACATGCATGCATAGGAGTTGTATGGAGCTTATGGTCTGGAAATTGAACAAACTTGTGCTTATTATTTTGTCTTTAAATGTGTGGCAGAATACAGTACAATACTTTTCATTCATGTTGTTATGAGACTCTATAATATAGCAAAACATATCTACAGCACTATTACCCTGTGCTACACATATCTACAGGTCCTTCTATATACACCATGCCAATTGTCAGAAATAATTTTAGCCCATATACGGATGAATTGTTTTGCATTTGTGAATGACTTAAAATATTTTTTTCCAGTCTTCCAGTCGTGTTATTTAGAAAAGGCAGTATATTTGCATTGTATACAATAAGAAAGGATATATGCTCATTAAATATAAATTATAACATTTTCTTTTAGCAATTAAAATGAATAAGCATAACAGGGAAGAACAGTGTGTCAGGGAGGAAATGTAAATGCTGTGAAATGCGGTGCAAACTTAACAATGCCTCTCACTAATTTTTGGCTTGCCCTGTGTGTTTTTCCTCCCTCTCTCTTCCCTGCTCTGTGAATGGAGAACCTTGCTTTTATTTGAGACACATGGACCGTTCCCATGGTTTCAGACTCCTCAAACAAAGTGGTTTGGGAAGAAAGACATAACCTGGGGAAAAGCCAACAGCAGCTCAGAGCTCACCGGCCCGAGCGCCAGTGCTGTTCTCTTCTCCGATAGCTTGCTCCATCCAACCCACGAGATCCATAAAACTTTATTGCTACTCACTCCATAAGTGCTTAGTTCATGAAACAGGATTATTGTAGTGTAGGTATAATATCTTGCATGTTCCTGTGTGTGTATGTGTATGATACTACTGTATAAAAATGATAAACTTGAACATTTTGAAAATTAAAGGTTTGTTGATGAAACATTCTAAAACACAAAATAAGAGCAGAACCTGAGTTTTGATGATTTCGTCATCTCTGTGGATTTTGAGGGTGTATCCACGGTCGCAGGTGACTATACAGCGGACACCATTGAAGTAACCTGGACTACTGCACTTCGTCTCAGAGTTATGCACCATAAGCTTCTGGCAGTCAATGGCATCACATGAGTAATGTACACAACTGCAAGAGAATCATTATTAATATTATTATTATTGTTATTATTATTATTATTATTATTATTATTATTATTATTATTATTATTATTGTTGTTGTTGTTGTTGTTATATTATTATTATTATTATTATTATTATTATTATTATTATTATTATTATTATTATTATTATTATTATTATGTAATAACTAGTATACAAAGATTCAGCATTGAACATCAACAGATACACTGATTTTTATAAATTTGTTTATCACAGAGTCTGGCTTCACTTGCAGTAAGTGATGAATCAGCGTTGCAATGATTTTATTTGCAGTTACATTGAAACGCTCACCTTTGCCCCATTGGATTGTAGATCTCGTTGCTTTGGCAGCCACTAATTGTGATTGGGTCAAAATACTGAAAAGACCGCAAACCCACTCCAGAAATGGCCACCAGTGCTGATTGGAAGCTCACTACAATAGCCTTAGTCCTGTAGAAAGCCATGCTCAGGTCATGAATCACAGGAATCACTAGAGGGTTGTTTCTGCAACTCAGCCTCCATTCGCCTGCAAAAGATTTGAAACTTTGTAAATACTTGTCATTACACCTACTGGCACATTTGCATAGTAATTATCAAGCATAAAGTAACAAACCTAGTACTACTGAACTAAAAGTGTGATGTCAATAATAAGATTACGATGCTTATTATATATAATGTATTATACATATTGTAAATGCATGATGAATGAAGCCAGACAAACCAAGATTGTGGAGCTGCTCCTTGGTGTCCACCAGTTGGACGGTGACATTACTCTGTGTCTGATCTCCATAGATGGTCCCATCTGCAGCCAGGTGAATTATGACAGCAGCAGCTACCATGGGGTGGGAATAGTATGCCTGAGAAGAATGTTAGATAAGCATTCTAGTTATTTATACTATAAAAATATACAGTATTTTATATTGTTATTTTTCTTTTTCTGTTACCTATATTTACTGCATCATTATTTTTGCCTCTTTTACAATTTAATTTTTTGGAAAAGTTAAATTTTTTTTTTAATTTAAGAAAGGTGCTATAAAAAATAAAGTTGATTATGTCTATTATAAATATTTTCCCTTTGTTTTAATAGTGGCAAACTTTAGCTTGTTGTACTGTAAATACCATTTGGGTTTGTGGGGATTGTGTAAAATTGGACTCAGATAAAATTATTTAACTTTGCTGTAAACAGCACGATAAGTTAAATTTAGTTATTCTTGCCATTCAGCTAAGAGGATGGCAAGAGGTTATATAAACAGTATGCTGCAATATATTGGGTTGAAGCTGTTAGCAGATTTTAAGAAATCCCACAAAAGTGCACTTGGATGTTTTACAGGGCATGTATGTCATTAATCTGAATGTGAATATGCACATAACTGACCAGAGGATGGCCATCCCAGATGCAATAAGCACCACATAAACCATGAAAGGACAGCAACTTACAAACATAAAAAACAAATCTTTGTGATTTTGGAACACATGCCAACCCCTCGGCCATTATAACAGACTCATAATCATTGTAAAAAAATCATAAAAATTAGTTTGAATCTTGTTCAAAACTCATGAATTACTCATTTTTAAAATTTCAGTGGCGCTCTAGACTGTTACAGTATATGACTGTTATCTAGTTCTAGCTCTAGATCTGTCATCCTCAGTGCAGCATCTCTATTGTAGCTTTACACATAATCATAAACTAAGAAAAAATGCCAAGATTTCGATGAAGACTTTAAAGTTGATTGTCTTAAACTGCATACATTTTACAGTGCAAAATTATTGCTGTATTTAAAGAAGAAAGATAATTTCTGTCTTTATGGTCAACATTAGATGTTAATGTTACATATTTTTATTAATAAACATATTGGAAAACTTATTTATTTGTTTCAATGTTGGAATATTGTATTGTTCTTTGTTTTTTTAATAATTCTTTAGTTTGAAAACAACTGATGTATCATAATCTATATGATGTATTGAAAACAAGATATGTCTAGAACAAAAAATGATTATTGACAATCTTGTAAAATCTCTGAGTTTTTCAAGTGCTAACATGAATTGTTAAAAAGTGAAGTAAGATTGGCAAAACTCTTCACACAGTCACCAAAACAGAAGTCTATGCAGGACAAACAAAATTTTTCGTTGCTTTCACGAAAAATGCATTAATTGAACACATCTTCCGAGATACATGAACTCTTTTCTCATTTACACTACACCGGCTAAGAGCACTATATATTTGAAGTACATTTTTCAAACGCTAAACTTTTAATGCAGACTGTATCAAGAGTTTTGAAAAGGTGGCTTCAGTACTGATCGAAGCTTGTCAGCAATTACAGTAAAAAAAGGTGTTGCTTAAAATTTGGGGTTATTAGAAATCTTATTTTAAACACATTTAGTCGTTCCACTCTATATCTTACCTTTAACTTGTACTTAGTCTTGTAGCTGTGCCGCTGTGATTCCTCACAGGGAAACCAAGCATACTGAGACACCCCAAAATCAGACAGGTCAAACACCTTCGACAGACAGCTCTGAAAGCATACACACACACACACACACACACACACACACACACACACACACACACACGCTTAACATTCTACAGTCTCACATCAGTGTTCACTACTAGATTTATTAAATATACCAACAGCCTCAATGAGGGAAAAAAATCAAACAAAAAAACATGTTTCCAACATAACTGCACAGGTTCAAAATAAATTCATTAACTAAATAAGAACATTTCCATAAAGATGGGAACTGCCAGATTGCATTTGCTTTATCAAGATATAATTTAGGCCATCTGGGAATTATAATTAGGCAGACACAGCAAGATTCGCCACTGTCCCTTTGATGAGACAAACCTCTCTCCCTATGTGCACTTCAGGATTTGCATGTTTCAGATGTCTTGGATAAAGCATAAAGATCTAGATATCCAGTAACAGGAATTTGATCTCTAAAAGAAATTCCTCAAATATGATCCCACATTGCAGGGATAATGTAACCTAAAGTCCCTTAAACACTTGTGGTCTCTTTTAAAGCCAAATATTCCCAAGTTGCATAAACCATACATGTTTGACTCAATAAAGATTAAGCTGATGCCTTAAAAAGAATAACTGAATCTGACTTATTCAATTCATCTGACATTTGCAAGCAGCATGTCAATTATACCAGAAGCTTACAGAAAACATTTTTGATTTGAACCCACTGAACTCAAGTGTGGGGTGACAGCAGTGAGACGCTAGGTGACACTGGAGAGCTGCAAAGTTCCCAAGATTGTAAATGTCACTAATTATACTGTAAGTTGTGTGTGTGTGTGTGTGTGTGTGTGTGTGTGTGTGTGTGTGTGTGTGTGTGTGTGTGTGTGTGTGTGTGTACATGTGAATATAACAGGAGCAGTGGGAACAGTTAGGCTGTCTGCTGTCTCTGCACAATGGATGTCCCTAGTATTTCTGGAGTAGTTTATGTTGGTGAGTTTCTGCCCCATCAGCAGTACAGTGACTGTCTGGCCTTTACACTGTGCCCAGTTTTTACTTGCACACACACACACACACACGCACGCACGCACGCACGCACGCACGCACGCACGCACGCACGCACGCACGCACGCACGCACGCACGCACGCACGCACGCACGCACGCACACACACACACACACACACACACACACACACACACACACACACACACACACACACACACACACACACACATATATTGTGTATGGATCTTGCACTCATAAAATTCAAAACACATCAAATAAATGCAACATCTAACTTAAAAAAGTTGGAATTTAAACCAAAACCTGTAAAATACAGTAAATTTTAGAACTTTACTGTATAACATAGAGCAAGAAATTCTCATCTAAAATGTGTGAGGGTCCAACTACGTAAAATTCCTTACTTGTTTTGGATAAGCATCTATCATAACTGAATGATTACAACAGCTACCTTTTAATGCTTAGCCATAAATAAGGCATTTTTCCTGGTATGTTTGGCATGTTTTTATTATTATTATTATTAATAATTTATTTTGTTTTTAAATGCACTGGTGTTTCACATTAACCCATTTGACTAACGACATGGATTCTGACCAGATTAGGAATCTGTTTTGAACTGAAAGTAGAAAATAAACACATACTTCTTTGTTCATTCATCTATAAACATTCCTTTTTCATCAAAATTTTTTTAATAAACCATGTCAAAATCTATGAAAGTTCTTGATTAGCTGCCATCTGAATTTTGTTGTAAACTTTGCTGATCTTAAAACCAGGTGACTGTCCATCATTTGATTATACTTGCTTTAGAGAAATCCTAAAGAACACTTTAATAGACCACTATTGACTGTTAACATAGTGTCATGTGACTAAACATTAATTAAACAGTTTATGGTTGTTGATGTTGTTGATACCCTGCATAGACTATTAACTTTTTCCTTACATCTCTTAACTCATTCTTAGTCCTAAGATAATTTCAAATTAACTTCATGTGGACTTTATAAATACATTTTATGACATGTTAAAAAATAAAAATAAATTCACATATATAGATTTCTTACTTCTGTATACTCGAGGTATTCAATAATGCCTCCTTGTTGAAATGTATTATTGCTTCCAGCTTTCTTTGTGTTCTCTAATATTCACACACAAATCTCTAGTAATATTCTACTAGAGTTTCTACTAGACTAGTTTTAGTACCACAAAACGATAACATTCTGATACTATCATCTATTCCGTTCTATTTTTACATTTTTAACATAGCCAAAAGGTAAACATGTGCTATCTAAACAAGAGAAGCATGACAAAAGTAATTTATAAAAATGTATTTTTGAATAGCATTAGTAAAATCAAATCATTGCATTTATAAAACCTATATAGTATGGAGAGAACAGTTATCTTACATGATTTTTTCAGCAAAGTACTTTTTTAAATGGGTGCGGCATTGTTGAAACCAACATAAAATACAGAGTAAGAAATGTTGAAAATGCTAAATAGTTCATACTGAAATATCCAACCATAACACTGCTCAGTTTTCAGGCATCGTTTAAAATGTTCCATTGTTTAAAAATCTCTCAGTGACAGTAGCCACACTTTTATAACAGTGTGTTTAAAACATCATATTCGATCAAAATACTTTTTTTATTATTTCCATAGCAGTTTCAACAATAGAAATTGCCACAAATCAGTTTGGAAACATCTGAAAGTAGATTTAGCTTCTTAGTGAGTAAGCCAGTGGCATCAGTGTCAAGGAAAAACTCCTCAAGACAACATAACTTGAAATCACCCTGGATAATGGGGTGATAAGATATTACATTTCACAACTTTACAGCTTCAGAACTGTATAACAAACAGTAGTACATGTGATGCAGTACAGGTCTATATTTTGAAGGTAAAAGTATCAAAATGTTTAGCATAAACATTAAAAGATTATTGTTAAAATTCATGTCTGGATTCATTGTCAGAGCAAAGAGAGGGCTCACACATTTTGATTTAATTGAAACCTGTTGAAGCAGCTTCAATTACTCTCAGTACTATACAGTATAAGCCACTGTGGTCAAAAACCAACTTTAATGATAAGATTGTGGGTGAGAAAGAAATCTTGTCACCTTTGTCACAGCAGGATACCCTGCAGCCACCTCTGCAGGGCAATATATTCTGTTCTCATTGGAAACCTCCACCCCTGTGGCCCACTGGTCCAGGAAACCACTGGGTGTATAGAGCCCACAGTCCCTCACACTCTTCTCCCGCTCAAAGTCCTCACAAAGACCATCACCATCATAGAAGTAGCAAAGACTGGGTTCATCTACATGAGAGAAAAAATACAGACAGAAAAATGAACATTCTATGACAAATTCTACACAGATTCAGTACAAAGGACATTAATTATATTCTCATTCTCCTGTGTTGCCCGAATGAGGATGGCTTCCCTTTTGAGCCTGGTTTCTCTCAAGGTTTTTCTCATTCATCTCAGGGAGTATTTCCTGCCCACCATTGCCTCAGGCTTGCTCGTTAGGGATAAATATTAATTGAAATTCTAAACTTTGTAATTTGTATTCTATATTTTTATATTTCTGTAAAGCTGCATTGAGACAATGTGACAAATGTAGCTAGGTTTTTTTTTTTGCAAAGGCTTGCAAAGTCAACAAAAATGCCTATCCTCAGTTCGTAGAGTATATACAATCTGGGTAAATATTCTGTACCATGTACAGCTTATCACATCTATTTTAGCTATAATAAATTGGCTTCCAAATCTTGTATAAATATATTACCCATTGTTTCTGTTTCTTGTTATCAACTCAGAGTCTCTGTATTTAACTTCACCTGTTCCCTGTTTCCACCACTTTGTATCTTGTTTCCCCTGTGTTTCTTTAAATTCTTGCATATTTCTTTGCTATTGTAATCTGTGGCATTCTGATTTCTATGTTTTCTTGCAGGTGCTTGTTTTTCTAGTTACCCAGTTGTCTTTTGTCTGATTCTTGCTTTGAATTCCTTCAGCATGTCTGGATTGAAAAGATAGATTTGTTGTTTTATTTAAAATGGTCTCGACCTTTACAACAAGGTTTGAAAGTTCTGAAATAAAGTTAGATTCTGGGTTCTTCCAGCTCTTATACATCTGCAGATAAAACTCACAGCTATGGAAAGTTATACAGCAATTTGTTTTTGAATTTGATTAATTTGATTGGTTGGGTGTCATTCTAAGGAATCCTGTATTTTCTTTAACTGCACGAAGACCTTTTGGAATGTCAAAATCAAAGTGAGCTAGCTAGGAAGCTATCCAAAGTGCTATAAAACATGTGGCTTCTTCAGGATCAGCAAAAATAAACAGAATATTTGATCATATTATATCTGAAATATATTTCTTGTTTCTAAAATTGTTGTATTATACACTCACTGAGCACTTACTAAGAAACATTACACTAATATTTGTTAGGGCCTCCTATTTTGCCTCTTAATGATTTTGGAAACATTTCTTTGTGATTCTGGTATATGTTGAAATTAATGTATTATTCAATTGCTGTGAATCTCTCTTTCTGTTACATCCCAAAGGTGTTGATTCCAATCATTTGACTTGTAAGGCCACTGAAGAACACTCAACTCATTGCCATGTTCCTGAAACCAGTTTGACACAACTTTTGCTTTGTGACATGGTGTATTACCATGTTGAAAGTAGCCTTTAGAAGTGTTAGTTGTGTAATTATTACAATAGACAAAATGCCATTTAAGAAACTTTCTTTTTTTTGTAGAAGTGGAACCTGACATGGTTTTCTGCTGTTGTAGCACATATGCCTCAAAGTGCATCATGATATGCATTCTGAGATGCTTTTCTGCTCACCACAATTGTACAGAGTGGTTATCTCCATTACTGCAGCTTTTATGTTTGCATGTATCATTCTGGTCTCTTTCCTTTGACCTTGCTCTTCAACAAGGCATTTCCACCTGCAGAGTTATTCTGTGTAAACTCTAGTGATTGCATGCGTGTAAAAAATCTCAGGATATCAGCATTTATACAAATACATTTTTTACCCATACTGTGAGATGGTGTGAACATTACTCATAGCTGCTGGCCCATATCTGCATTGTATGCAGATAAAGTGCTCAGTGCATGCAGATTCCCACTTAAATAGAGCTATTGAAATAGTTATATCTTGTTATGCTTGAAGCAATTTAGCTTTCAAATCCATATACAAGAATTTGTCCTTGCCATAAACCTATCCATAAAATTTTTAAATGTCATGTAGCCCATACATGCCAGTGTGTTTTAAGACAAAGAGAAGTCTGTAGACATGTGCAAATGATAGATAGTCAGCTGAAACTAGAGCCATAGTGAAGTTCTATAACCTGCTTTTGTCATTCATTCCTTCTGGTCAAAAGCATTGGGTGCCACTGAACCATGTAGCCAGCCAGAAGACATTTCTAGCAGATATCCACCTATCAATGGAAGTAAGCCATCCCTGGCACTATGTACATGAGTAGGATGGGCCACTGACAGAGACTAGTGTTAACACCCAGAGGAGGTCACAAAGTGTTCAGAACAAGGGGGTCTGAGAAGTACCTATCTACCAAACTAGCAATTCTATAAAGCTGTTTGTCTCATTAATAGTATATTTCCAAATGCTTCTCAGCTTACACAGTGAAAAATAAAAGAGACTATTCTCTGAAATATTTAAGCTCCCTGTGGATTATTACTTTTTTGGCTCAAGTTCAAATGCAAGTAAAATAAAAACATTATCATGAGAAAAAGCCAAGGCATGTTGCATATTTTACAACTTGGAAAGCAGTAGATGAAGAGTGGAAAATAACACTATGTTTTGTACAGTTATTCGTTGACAGTAGAATGTATGACAGTAGAATGTAGTAATAACTTTAAATTATGTGGTCCTTCAAAAGAAAGCCAAAGGGGTAGAAGGATATTGTGAAAACTAAGGGACATTATAGTGCAAGATGCTGTTGAAATGACATAACCGTTATGCTAACTGTACCTCTGAGTCAAATTATGCTATAGGACTGTCAGAAAAATAGAATATGTATCAATATGAGTCAAATTGAGTTACGTTTATTTGCAGTGAGACTAACCAGATAAAATAATAGCTCCAAATCTTGATAAGTTTGGGAATGGCACTAAAATGCTGACACAAGACAAATAAGGATCTGTGAAGCATGAACTCATTGAACCCCTTCCAAACAAGTGGCTTGATGGTCTCTTTTTAGAGGACAGTTGCTAATTAAGCTGTGCAGAACATTGAGCAACTCCAGAGGGCACACTTCTACAAATGTCTCAGGTCATCCCCTCAGCTAATATACATTCAGTGGTTCACTTCAAAGGCTTGCAGGATTCTTTGGTCACTTTCACCTTCTCTTCTCCCCTTTTTTACACC
Organism: Tachysurus fulvidraco; assembly: GCF_022655615.1. Lineage (NCBI taxonomy): Eukaryota > Metazoa > Chordata > Actinopteri > Siluriformes > Bagridae > Tachysurus > Tachysurus fulvidraco. The sequence continues at coordinate 11,727,897 of NC_062526.1, forward strand.
CCACTTTCATGACTCACTCTCATTCAGAAGTTTTTTTTTATGATGAATGAAACACTTCTAGCAGGAAAAGAAACACAAAAGTCTGTCCTAGAATTTCTACTAATTCCATTGCATAATGCACAATGCTGTGGGATTTTATGAGGTCTTTGTATGGCAACAGTTTTCCTTTGGTCTAAGAAGCCTTTGTGGCTCTTTAAGAGTTCACATCATGTCAGTTAGAATGCCTAATTACTAACCTTCAGAAATAAAGCTGCTGCATTAGCATAACAAACAGAAAACCCATTCTGATTAATCATGCATTTGAAAAAGCAATGTCACCCGTTGGTGCCACCCAAAGATAAATTCATATGGTCTGTAAACTGAAAAGAATGGTAAAGGCATTGATAAACACAACAACTAAAATGACAAAACATGAGTCTTTAAACTTATACCCAGAAATAATAAATTAAACAAGCAGGATCACATCAGCTATGGACATTTGTGGTCTAAATATTCCGATTACATTAGATGCAGCCCTTGACTGTTTGGGATCTACAGTAATAACAGCTTATTGTTGATGCATCATCTATAAAATGCTACTTTAGTTTAAAAAGTATCCTGTTTCCCAAAAAAAGCATAAACTTTTAACACTACATACCAAGGCAGTTAAACAAAGGTTCCTTTTTACACTGGTTGGAACAGCCATCTCCATTGGCAAAGTTCATGTCATCACATTGCTCCCCCAGATAACTGAAACACACACACAGAAAATCAATAGCTATAATTTCCAGGCAATAAGACACTGCTGGAATATAACAATTTAATTTAATCTGCTTTGAGAATAAATCAAAGAAATATGTTGCATTATCTTAACAGGCATTTAAAGGACACACTGAGTATTGTAGTGTAGTGTGGCTGAAACATTTACTACACTATGTAGTTTATTTCTTTGGCATGGAAAATATTCCTGAAATTACAACTTTTCAAAGTCATTATATAGAAGTGTTTATTATTGAAACTTACTGTTGGATGAGTCCATCTCCACAGTATGGTGAGCCCAGCTGATGTATGAGAGCAGGAGATGGTTCACTTTCTGATGTCTTGGAAACAGTCAGGACATGGTAGGTGTATGTCTCGCCAGACTCTATGTCCCTGCAGAGAAATATTCAAAATGTTACAAGAGATCCAGCTCTTTGGGCCCTTTAAATTTATTCACTTCCTGTTCAAGCAGTTCATGCTACATATCATGGTTGATATCTCTAATATATATGGCTAGTTTTTGTTTATTACTGAACAATGTACCTCATATATTTGAAATAAGGTTCATTGTACAATATAAAAAAAAATAAAAGTAAAATGCGCAAAATACATTTAAAACTCAGGTGACAAACTCAGGCCCACTGGCAAAATGCAGCCTGCTTGTATAATATTATAAGCGACCTGTAGCACAGTACTACTCAACAGTTGTACCAACAACAGTACCGAATTCTGGCTAGATCCATAGTGCAGTGCCATTCTGTGTCTGCATGTGCCACTGTACACTCCACATGGTCTCTTATAACCCAATGTCAAAATGCCGGTTAAAACCAGCACCTACAGTATATGCTGCAAGTTGCATTCAGATACACATAAGGTCAAGTGTGATTTGTGACTGCCTTCAGTGTAGAACGTCCAGTGTAAAGACAAATATGCTGAAAAAAGAAAAGTTAATGGACTGCATTAAAAGACAATAAAAACAGGAGTCTAAGGACATATATGATCTCAACAAAGATTATATGTGTTAAAAAAATGTTAAGAGTAAATAAAGTTAAATAGATTTTGTTAACACATATTTGAGGAACATCCTATTCTACTTTCAGAAAATGTGTACTATGTTAAAAAGGGAAATGCCTTACATAATTTCCCCTCAAGGGCACAATAATATGCACAAAAATATGGCCTGGAAATTTACATTTGTCATGTTTTATCTGAACGAAGGTGTTAAAAACAAAAGGAAACTAAAGGACAGCAACACAAAATGTCTAAAAGACAAGCATCGAAAAACCCAACACTATCCTGTAATACAAACCCTCAAGTCCACAAACAACCAAGATAGCTGGCAGTAGCACGCAGCAGCCACTCCGGATACAATATGGTGCTAGTTCCTTTTTTGCCCGACTATTCTTAGTACATGTACACCAGGGACAGTGGTGTGCAAGAATATGACAGCCAGAAGTTAATACTGTACAGAAATCGTGCAACAACCAACCTGCACGATGATGTATCGGAATTGCTTCGCAAACTCGGCTTGCTGCGGAGACCAGGTCTCCAATCCTCGGCGTCACCTGGTAGCGTTTACCAGGACAGGGTGCCGAAAGCGGTGCTTGAGGAAGCGGAAGAGCCGTAAGCAGATGGGTACCCGTGTTAGGCTAAAAACAAAATCCCTAGCCGGCCGGCTCTCCCGTCCATTCTACTTTCAAATGTTTGCTCGCTGGACAATAAACTGGATTGCGAGAGTTTAGAAACTGCTTTGTCTTTGTTTTTACGGAGACGTAAAAATTCAGCTAGATGGGCTCACTTTGTTTCGTGCCGACAGAAATGCAGCTCTGTGTAGTAAGGCTCGCGGTGGTGGTGTGTGTGTTTCCATCAACAAAGAATTTTGCAAGAACTCTGAGCTTGTTTCTAGCTACTGTTCATAGTTAGTCGAGTTTGTGACTGTTAGATGCAGGCCATTTAATCTAACACAGTAATTCATCACAGTTCTCATTGTTGAAGTGTACGATCCTCCCCAGCGCTAATGCTAAAGAGGCTCTATGTGAACTTTTGGGCTATTAGCGATCTGCAGATTGTTCACCCCAATTGACTGTTTATCATTGCCGGAGATTTCAATCATGCAAATCTTATATGAGTGGTCCCTAAAAAGAAGGGAGAACACAACAGATCTTGTTTACACAAACATTCCCGGCGTGTATCATGCGGAGCCCTGCTCCCACCTCAGCTACTTAGACCACATCTCTGTTATGCTAATTCCAGCACACAGATCTAAACCAGGTCTGAAGCAGTTGAAAATCTGCCCAGCAGGAGCCACCTCTTCTCTTTAGGACTGCTTTGAGTGCACTGACTGGAACATCTTCAGGGAGGCTACAACAAATGGCGATTCCTTCAACTTGGAGGAGTACACAGCATCAGTGACAAGCTACATCGGTAAGTGTATTGATGACGTGACCGCCTCCAAGAGCATCACCACATGTTCCAACCAGAAGCCATGGATGACTGCTAAAGTGCATGTGCTGCTGACGTGTAGAGACCTAGCCTTCAAAAAAGGGGACAGGGTGGCCCTAAGATCGGCAAGAACCAAACCGTCCCAAGCCAATAGAGAAGCAAAGTGCGCACATGCCCAGACAATCCACAGCCACTTTCAGGACAGCAGAGACACCTGGCGCATATGGCAAGGCATACAGGTGATCACGAACTACAAGACAGCTTCACCTGCCTGTGATAGTGACAGATGCGCTCCCAGATGCGCTGAACGATTTCTGTGCTTGGTTTGAGGTGCAGAACAATGTAACAGCAAGAAAGACCATCCCTCCCCCCAATGATCAGGTATTCTGTCTATACATGGCCAACATGAGGAGAACTCACAGTTAACCCACAGAAGGAGTTAACCCACAGAAGGCAGCAAAAAAAAATTTCCCTGAGCAGCACTTTTGTTCCTAAGTGCCTCAAGACAACCACCATTGTCCCCATGCCAAAGAAGTCTACAGAGTCCTGCCTCAATGACTATCATCCAGTCGCACTTACACCTATTGGAATAAAGTTCTTCGAGAAGGTTGTCGTGAGGCTCATCAAGACACAGTTACCACCCTCACTGGACCCTCTGCAGTTCATGTATCATCAAAACCGCTCCACGGACTATGCCATTGCCACAACCTTTCATTTAGACCTCATCCATCTGGACAATAAAGACCCATATGTATGAATGCTGTCCACAGACTTTAGTTCAGCATTCAACACAATCATCCCTTAGCACCCTATTAAGAAACTGCACCTGCTGGGCCTGAACACCTCCATCTGCAACTGTATCCTAGACTTCCGACTGGGAGACCCTAGTCAGTCTAGATCGGGAACAGCATCTTGAGCAACACCGCACTGAGCACTGGGGCCCCTCAGGGCCACGTGCTCAGCCCACTGCTGTTCACCTTGCTGATTGACGTCAAGTTCGGCAATGACACAACTGTGGTCTCATCAGCAAGAACAACGAGTCAGCATACAGAGAGGAAGTGCAACAGCTAACTGCCATGTATAGAGCCAACAGCCTCTCTTTAAATATTGATAAAAATAAAGAAAATGTTCTTGACTTCAGGAGAGCACAGAGTGACCACTCTCCACTAAACATAGACGGATCCTCTGTAGAGATTGTCAAAAGCAACAAATTACTTGGTGTTCATCTAGCAGAGAACTTCACCCGGTCACTCAACTCCAGCTCCATCACCAAGAAAGCCCAGCAGTGTCTCTACTTCTTACCTCCTCCTGCTGTCGTGAAAAATGTACCAAAGCATTCAGGCCCTCACGACCAGACTGTTTCTTTCCACAAGCCATCAGACTCCTCAATAACTGAACTAAACTGTACTGAGCACAATACACACACATGCACAATCAAGTGTATGGACTGCAATGACCTACAGCAAATACACACTCTTCCAATATACATGTATGTATACAGCACCACCCATATCAAACTGTTCACATGTTGTACACTGGTCGGGCCCCGCTTTTGTGTATTTTCTTTTATGTTATGTATTGCATTGTTTGTTTGCACTGTCTTTTGTCCTGCACTGTCTTTTTGTCTTTTGTCTTGCACTGTTTGCCCCAGGTTGCACAGATGCACTTTATGTGGCTTGGACTACTTAAGTCCTTAGCTTTGTCTTTGTTCTATGAAGCACTATGATCCTGGAGAAACTTTGCCTCATTTCACTGTGTACTGCAACAGCTAAATATGGTTGAACGACAATTAAAGGTTCTTGATTTGACTTGACTTGAACCAGGCCCAGCTGTATTTCTGCGAGTAAAGAGCCTGTCATAATCAGAGAGACCACACTGGACTCTGCAGAAGGCCATGCCACTTGACCAGTCTCACTTTAACATAATAAACAGCACAGAAGCTGGTGTGCAAGTTGCCTCCTCAAAGAACACAAACTTTCTTCTAGCTTAAACATTGTTTGGAAAACTGAGGAAGCTGTTGCAGTTAGATATACTGTTAGAAGCTACAACATGAAGCAGTAACCCTGTTTCATCCCTTCAGGAGCAGACTTCCAAAACATTCAATCACAGGTCAGAGAGGGTCAATGACGTGGGAACAGCAAAGAGAGCCAGAGGACGGTCTGTTAAAAGTGCATATGCAGGAATCTCAGCCAATACCAGAGGCAAAAGTTAGAAGATCATGTGGTCATGTCATTATGTTTTTCTAAGACATGTTTTTTGTGGTCAGGCAGAAGCAAAGCTAAAAGCGTTCTGTTGCTATCCTTAACAGCCACAATGACTCCTGAGGTAGAATGCTGGCTTGACTTACGACAAGAGGAAATAGCATTTGCTCGTTGAATCGAGTAAGCATCAATTTAGCCATCAATGTCAGGTGGCAAGGTTATGCAATTGTGGTTACACAGTTTGTGGGTTACAAGTGCATCTTGCATTGCAAACCAGCACTTTTGCTATTCAATCATCTCAGGCGCAAGTTAAAATGTATTCAGTTGTAATAATGTCTTATATGACTGTTCCTAACCTAGATATAATAAGAGGCAGATCACAGGACCATTAATGCATGGGAATAAAGTACACCCTGCAGATGCTGGTCTGTCAGAACTCCTTCCTGTGTTTTAGCTTTTAGATGGTTACATTATTTTTCAAACTTTTTGTTAGAATTTGGGATAGACCATGACATCAATATTATCTGCTAGGCCACACACCATAAGAAGTTTGAGCGAGAACTCATTTATGCTGTATTCTTAATTTCTATCCCTAGAGGCTGGTGGTTTGTTTAATTTATACACTGCTCAAAATAATAATAGTGGGTCATTAAAACTGTGGAGCTGTTTTACATCTAGTGGTCAAAGGGGTCTTGAAACAATATCATATGAAGTACTATTATTTTCAAGTACCAGGATATTTTTGGTCAGTACCTGAGTGGCCAATGCTTGGCCATAGTTAGTTTCAGGAAGACAACATCAGCATTGTGTAAAGAGACTTCAGTCTCCAGATTTAAACCTGTCATCTGTATTGAAAAAGGGAAGCCCACATATACATACATAAGAATATAAAAGAATTTGAAATGTTCTGCATGGAGGAGGAACCTAGACTTTGTTTGGCTGCCTACAGATGATCAGTGGCAAACAGCAACAGTGAGACCATTGTTTCCCTATGGAGAAAGCAGTGCTGCTTTGACTACAGGCAATGCTACTTCTTACTTTTTGACACATTGGTGCTAAAAGTTCACTAAATATTCTACTTGCAAAAAGTAACCACAAAGTCTTTAGTTACAACCAAGCTGTAGTTAATCTAAATATCGAGAGCTATTTACTGTAATATAACCATAAAGACATACAATAAGTGCAATATGGTGAAATGTGATTCATGGCTTGACCTTGCCATTTGTTTGTTCCATTTTATATAGTTTTATATAGACAATAAAGTGACACCCATTTCCTTGCCATCCATTCCCTATTTCTCCAAAGGTCAATTTTTTTTTATTATATCCATATTGGATTTAAGAACACATACAGTGATCTTTTTGAATGAATTTATATTTTTAAATATGTTCTTAGGATGTGGCACCACTTCAACCATGGTTAAATGGGTATTATTTGTACAGCATGATTTATCACTTGTATTTGTTTAATGTACACTAGTAAAGAGTCATATTTTTCTTAATATTCATTTAGTCTGACATTATAACATTACAGTTGTTTTAGCCAAATCTTTGGGATAGGAATTACAGACCTACTATGCCATTAACAATGCAATTTTATTATGTGGTCATTTATGTTGAATAATGGAATGAGTGAGAGAATGTGCAAACACAAATTTGTCCTAAATGAAGTAAGGTGTTGAGTCCCATAGCATGCTCTTGCTTCTCTCAATACTATTCTAAATCACCAACTCATTCTAAATCATAAACTCAACTGGCATTGCTGTGTGAGAAAGATGTAAAATCTAGGTGTCAATGTGACAAATCTTTGTCTGATCATGCACATCTGTATCTCACCAGCATGCCTGCAGCCTCTGTCTGGCCTCCTCCAAGGCCTGAAAACAGATGAGAGCAATGTGAGCAGCAAAATCTCTTATGATTGAATACAGCCTAATCCACACCTAGTTAAAATGATTAAAAAGCTGTTTAGTTGGACACAGATAAGAATCCCTTCTGGCATTTTCTCTATCTTGCTAAGTGAAACAGATTAGTTTGGTGCAGGTGTTTTGCACGTTGCCATCTACTGTACTGATTTAAGTATAGTGTAGTGGATAGAATCAAAGAGGGATAGACATATAAATGTAACAGGCACAAACAGAAAAAAGGAGATAGAAAACCAGTGAAGAAGAGTAGATACCTATATAGAAAGACTATAGTTATTATGATGTTGGCAGTTGAATTTTGGTAAACATTTGCCTATGCAGTTTACTTTCTGTTTCTCCTGAAGAAACTGCTGGACTTCACACCTTATGGTGGCAAAAAGCACTTCACTTCTTATCACAGATTTTCATAGACTTAATTCTGCATTGGTCTAATGCCATGTCTTCGTAATCACTAGGAATTATGATAAGATATAAAATGCAGAACTAACCTAAAACTTTTGCCTGTTTTGTAATCATTAAATTTAATAATTATGTCATATTGCTATATTCTCTCTCACAGACTATGCAATGGTTAATGTTCATAAGTAAAAAGATAAGCACTGATTCATTAATAATATTCATGAATCCATCTGAATGCCATCTAATCCCATGTCCAAAAATACATGAAATAAATCACTTAACTGCCTCTCTGTGGTGCCACATTTTTGTCAGTTTTTGACTTTTCCACTATAAGCATTCTATCAAAAAATTAAGAGAACTGTCAGCATTCCTCATCCTCGCGAAACTTTCAGCAACCTTTAGCAGTAACAAAAAATATCTGCACTGGAATCTGTGAGACAGCATGACAACATTTTACTTCTTACCTAGAGCAATTGTTATACATTACTAGGTAAAAGGGAGGGGATCCATGTCCCACAAGGTTCAGTTCTGGATCCACGTATATGCTTCGTCCTCTATACCTGCTCTCATAAAGTATTCTCACATGGGTTTTTCCATACTGTAACATCTCATCCTGATGACAGCTCATCAACTGAAAATAAATCCCTGCAAGTCTGAGGTACTGTACAACCCTGGAAATGCATTTCCATGACAAAATCTTGTGATCTCCTCGGACAACAGAGTGCACATCATGCAATCTTGGGGTAGTCCTGGACAACCAACAGTCCCTCTTGACACACATTATTAAACTGACTTGGTCATGCAGGTTTCTTTCTTACAATTTCGAGAGGATCCAACAAATTCTGTATTCAGCGACCACTCTGGGTCTTGTTCAGTCCCTTTTCACTTTAGGACTGGACTACTGCAGCTCGATTATGGCAGGTCTGCTTCTGCAAGTCAAAATGGCTGAGTAATTTTACCCACTCTAGTAAAAACATTTTAAATCTATTGTTTTCTTGAGTAACATGAAAACGATCAGTAGTCAACTCAATGATAAAGGGGGCAAAGTGTAGGCCCAGGGAAGGCCACCCACTTGGACAGAGTACAAGAGAGTGGAAGCACAGAAGGTAAGAAAGCGTGAACAAAAGAACCAGCACAACTGACTGGTCAGAAAAAGATTTAGCCACAGAAATAAAAATGGATATTGGCTTGTTCTTGCTCATCATTAGGTTCTAAAAGATTAAAGGAAAATAACCTGTTAGCATAAAGGTTCCATAAACTTGTTAATCACACACCAAACTAGGACCACAAATATCTTATTATATAGTAATACCGCTTTTATGATTGGGATAGTATTTTTAGCAATAATTAAATGGTTATCGTTCATTTATCTTATGTGACTGCTTTCAATTTTATTAAATTTCATTTGTTTCGTGCTTCTAACAATGGACATTGTCATTAAACAGCTTTGCAGTAATATATAAATTCAAGATTTAAATCTAAAAGTTATTAATTTTTCCCTATTGAGCAAACCAGAGGAGATGGAAGGAAAGGTCGTGAGATTCAAAAGAATACTTCAAAGGAAACAGACTTAAATAGTTTATCCTAGTCAATGCTTTCTTATTAAAAGCATGGCCAAACTTTGTCCTGGTCAAAGTTGTAGTGCATCCAGATTAAAATAATAGGAACTTTGGGTGCAGGTAGGATAATTCACCTCAGATGCCAGTCTATTAAATGGTACTGTGCACATAATGAATCACACCTGTTGGCAATTTAGTGTAACCAAGCAGCCTACCTTGAGGAAACCCACACAAGAAACGCACACAGGAAGAATAGGTTTATGTTCACATAGACATTAACCTGAACTCAGGATTAAACTGTGGAGCTGGCATCCCTACCCTCTGAGACTTTTCAATAAGCAAATAGTGGCTGTGTCAAATTATGTAGTTTTTGTGTGTTTCTAGAGATTAACACTATAAAATATCAATAGAATCTAGTGCTATTGAAAAATAAAGATTAGAATGTTTGACACATTTTAACCAGAGTGCAACAGAAGATTCTGTTGGATAGTTAGATACTCAGTAACCACCCATTGTAAGCTTGGTGTGATTGTCAGTGCATTTTGCAAATACCAAATCAGGAATGCTAGTTCACATATTTAATGTCCATTAAAGCATCTACATCCACATCTGCAACCACAAATGACACAATCACACATTATTTAAACTAATTGCTCATGAACTAATAGCGCATCTGCAGGTCGAAAAGCTGATGATAAAAGCTCGGGTACTGACATCTCTATTTGTTTGCCTAATGTGTTTGTACCGGTTTCTTAATCTAAACCCTAGTTTTATCATCCAATCTTAATAAACACTTTTTTGTATAAAGCTGAAGGGGGGATTAAACATGCTTAGCCATTTTTGCCTCTTGCAGACAAAGATCAGTAATATGAAGTCTGGTACGGGGATTTGTAAAGCACATTTTTTAAATTGTAAAACATTAATTGCATTTTGAGGACAACACCTGTACATTTCTCTAAACACAATTTCTGTCTGGCTATTAAGGTCACTGAACAAAACAATTTTAATCCCATGTTGTGAGTTTTAATCTGCATCACTCATGCAGATCTCAGTTCTAAACTAAAAGCATTTATGATAATACTGAAGGATTCTTTTAATAAAAAATACAGCGAAAAAACTGGAAGTGACCTTACATAGTCTGGCCTAAACAGCAACAGAAGGGTTCACCAGGTTCACATCAACTGATGTTTACAGAAACAAAGAGGATCTTTAGTGAAGTTAATGTACAGCTTTGGCAGATTGCCAACAGAGGTGTAGCCCTGGGCCCCGGGAAAGGTCCATTATTCACTGTGTCAGAAGGAAAAAAAACTAAAAAACACACAGTCGACCCACAACCACACACAAAAAGACAACGAAGACAATGCCTGCCTCCTGAATGACTAAACTCTTCATTTCTGTATTGTTAATATGAGACACATCTGCCAGAAAGAAAGAATGGGTGCTCTATTAGGCTGTAATTTTTTTATGGCTCAAAAAACGGGAGGGGGGGAGCTTTGAACTTGCCTCCGCATTCTGTATAGACTATAGTTGTTACACTTGAGTAGCTGTGAAATTCTTTAAGCTGGCTTAAACCCCCTCCCAATCATAGAGGCAAAAGGGCATGTTGGGAGACCCCACACATACAGAGGGGACCTAGGATGTGTAGTGAGAATGTGTGGCATGAATAGAATGGACACCACTGAGGTGGCTTGGAAAAATCATTTTGCACTAATGCGTTTTGTATAATATTACATTAGCAGGTAAACTGGAAATCACCAAATATTCTAACCATACCTGTCTATAAATCTCCTCATGGGCTCCATGAGCACCACACCATTAGGTGCATGACTGAAAGGTGGGTTCCGTGTCAGCCTATACTGCAGGGGTTGGCATGGCTGGCAGAGTACATGCCCTGGTTTGGAGGCTATCATTGTGGCATCAATCTCCAGGTGCTGATCCATAGTGAAGAACTGAATGCCATACACTTCCTCATCCACAGAAAGTTTAAGTGTCAGTGGCATGTCACAGAAGATGCTCTGTGGACCCAGAGACACATTGTTGCCACTCAGTGTTAGTAGCAGAATGTTGTTGATGGCTGCCATATCACTCTCTTCTGCTGAGAAGAATGTGACCCACACAGTGAGCGAATCTGGCACAAGTGGGTAGGTGAAGTTCAGTTGAAGCATGCAGCCTTGTGGAGGGCACAAAGCAGAGCCCACACTGCTGGAGTCAAGGCCAGCATGGGGACTCCAGGTACGAACGCTGGGTTCACACACCTGCTCCACATCCGGTGAACCTGTAGGACACAGTCAGATAGCACACATTGTCAGATTAACTGAATGAGTTACCTTAGATAGCTTTAGATGCCATAGATTCTGCAAATATTGCAAAGGGCAAATAATTTGTCAGAAACCAGCTATGAATAAAAATGATTATTATATATATATTTTTTGTCTTCTTCCATTTTAAGACAATATTCATTTTAACCACACCAAAATTTCTTTAGCTATTAAATGGATAATCAATACTAACATATATTTTTCTTGTGATCAGTAAATCAATGATTGGATCCGATTAGATGCATGTAAGTGTATGTAAATGCATGTAAATGTATTTTTTTTTGTGTGTAATTCCCTATCCCAGCATATTTTGGCTTTTCTGACAATGTGTGAATTTGTGGTTACCACATATTACAACAAATTCTTATTTTTGTTTACATCTAGTCAGAACTCCCTTTGTGATCCTATCCAGGATACTGTATTTCCCAACATCTTCCTATTCACCATACAACTAGATTAGAATAGTGTGTGGTGAAGAAAATCAGGAAATCTGAAAAACAAACTAACTGAGAGGAAGCAAATGATGTCCTTTAGTAAGACAGCAGGAGGTCTTTTGGGCAATTTTGGCCCTCAGCCCAGTTATTCTTTCAGGAGCTGTCAAGAGGCCATTATGAGGCGTCTAAAGGGGAAGGGTGCAAAGAGAGGGAAAGTTTGCAGAGAGGCCCCACTGAGGAATGAGAGGAAAAGATCAATGGAACCCATAGCAGTGAAAGATCTAATGCTCACAATCACTTCATTATTAGAGGTTGGGATAAAAGCAATAGTAACTTTTTTGTAGAGGGAGTAACATTCTATAAAAAACTTTTTAGCTTGCCAAGTTTCAGGATGTTTAGTGATGTATATGGTTACAAATGTAAACAGATATGGAGCTAAAGTAATTAAGCTTTTTGACCTGCTAAAAATCCATAGCAAATCATCTTCCAAATATGAAAAATTCAGAATTTTGCTACATCACATACATCCTGCATCCTATTCAAAAGCATCCTATATCTTACGCAAGAGCATCTTTAGGCTTGTACGAGAATCTTAAATCTTCAAGCATATCCATGTAACAGTTACCCTTATCCCATATTAATAATTTTATGCTGTATGGCTGAAATCTTACATCTAAAACTTCATGTATGCTTAATGAGTATAACATGTGAGACATTGGCCACAATAGTAAGTGGTTAAAGTAGTGAAAATCTCTTGCCAGCCTGGGTCACTGGATTGTTGTTGTTGTTAGTTGAAATGGTGTAAAGAATCAGATATGGTGGTTTTTCTGGGCAGTTTAGAAGTCTCACAGACTGCTGAGTGAGAAAAGAGTCAGATACACCATGGATTCTTCAAATTCCTCAGTTTTGTGTTTCTCACAATCACCTAATTTGCTGCAGAATCCTTCTCATGAACTCCACTGACCACAGGGCAATTTGAATAGCAAAAATCTCAAAATCTTTCCTCTGGCACAGTATCTCAATCACATACAGTTTTGTGCCATTGCTGTTCTTTTCTAGAATTTCTGCAACTTGATAATGGTACTGCTATAATACTGCTTGTTCCATCATTTTGACTCAGGAAGCAAGTGAGGACACTCTGTGCTGGTGGAGAGGTGTATGATGGAATAGTAAAAAACACAAAAGTGTCTAACTTTGTTTAGTTTATATAGAAGAAGAAAGAGAGCATGCATTAGAGAGTCCTCGGGGAAGGTGATTTTTTAAGATTTTGTGGAAGGGGCAATGCTTGTAGGCAGCTGCAGGTTGTCAAAGGAAGGTTTGTATCCAGTTGTAAACAGTGGAAAGATCACACAGGCTATGGAGTACACCAGGGAAGTGTTCCAAGCACAGAGAGAAATTAATTTAAATGTTGTGGCATTGGCAAGCCTGGGCATGTCTTTCCCAGCTGACTGAGTGTAGCCACTGTAGTGCCAACATGGCTTTGAAGGATACAAGTTTGCCCTTTTGGCCTTCCCCCACCACAAACCTGAGTCACAGATTTTTTTTTTTTTTTTTAAAGCAACCCAAACTGAGTGATAAAGTAATTAAACAGAAAAACATGCAGCTCAAGGAAATGCAGACAAGCTAGTTTGTTTTTAGCATTCAACTCTTTTTTTCAATAGGGTTTCACATTTTGTGGAAACATTAGAGAGGAGGAAAGTGTCATTCCATGTTTTCTTACTAAATGTATACAGACCCAGAAACACCCTTTATTCTATAAAAACTTTGTGTGATAAATTACAAAACAGACAGATAACTTCCAGCAAAGGAAAGTGAATTAAGGACAATATTTTTGGCATAGAACATGTTTTTGTGCACTGTCAGGTCAAAGGTTAAATTTCAAGCTCAAAATAATTAATACAGTCGAGGAAAACATGAGTCACTCTTAGTGATGAAGAACGTTTCATTCATATCAGAATGCTCTGTGGACTAATTCTATATTTTCATCTCTTAAAATAAACTCATGAGAAAATCAAATTTTGTGACAACCCATGAAGCTAATATTTTCCACACATTTTTGTCAGCTTCCTTCCTTCCTGTTTTACCTGATATTGGGCTCTTTTGTCTAACTGTGCAAGGTGCAATATGCAATGTTGTATTCCATTTGAAACAGAATATTTGAATGACTCTTATAAGGTTATAAGATTTTTCAATCAATAAAAAGTATCAACAGAAAATAAAACCTCACAAATGCATCAATATCTAAAGATATAGCTTTAAGTCACAGTCATTCAAGTTGTGTTAGCTCTTATTAATGTTAGCACTAGCACTGATCTTGGCTCTTGAAGACCTCATGAATAATTAGAGTTGGTGTGCCATGGATTCATCTGTCACAAAATTGTCAATAAAAGCTTGTGACCTTGTACAGATCACATATGGAATTCACAGTGAGATCAATGCTAGCCGACATTAATTAGCTAACTAACCTCCTGACTAACTGACATACAGCACATTTAGAAAGTGTTCAGACCCCCTTCATTTTTTACTCATTAATCTACATTCAGTACCACATAATGATTAGTTGAAAACAGAATTCTACAAAGGTCTGTAAATTTTTTAAAAAGAAAAAAACAGAAATATCACACATACTGTACATAAGTATTTAGACCCTTTGAAGCAACACTTGAAATTTAGCTCAAATGCCTCCCTATTCACTTGATCATTGTTAAGATGTTTATGTACCTTGTTTGGAGTCCACCTATTGTAAATTAAATTGATTGAACATGATTTAGAAAGTGAAACACATCTCTTTATAGAAGGTCTCAAAGCTCACAATGCATATCAGAGGAAAAATCAAGTCATGAGGTCACTGGGGAACTGCCAACAGAGCTTAGAGACAAGGCAAAGATCTGGGGAAGGCTACAAAAATTTGGTGCACTAAAGATTCCCAATTGCACACCGGCTTCCATAAATAGCAAATGGAAGAACTTTGGCACAACCAACACTCTTGCAAGAGTCTGGCCAAACTGAGCCAATACTGCCAAGTCACTCTGACTGAGCTTCAGAGATCCTGTGTGGTTGTAGAGTTTCCGAAAGACAATTACTGCAGCCATCCACCAATCTAGGCTTTACACAGAGTGGCAATACAGATGTCTCAGCTCAGTGCAAAACACATGAAAGCCTGCTTAGAGTTTGCAAAAAAGCACCTGAAGAACTCTCGGTCTGTAATGAACAAGATTTTCTGGTTTGATGAAACCAAAATTGAACAGTTTGGAATCAATTATAAAGGTTCTCTGGGGGAAACCAGGTACCGCTCATCACTTGCCCAATACCAACCCAACAGTGAAGCATGGTTGTGCAGCATCAGTACAAGTACAAAGATATCCTCAATAATACCCGTTCCTTAGTGCTTAGGACCTCAGACTGGGCTCTCTGTGGGACAACTCTGTGAATGTCCTAGAGTGGTCCTGACTAGAACCTTGAACATTTCTGGAGAGACCGGGAAACGGCTGTCTACCAAAGGTCCCCATCCAACCTTACCGAGCTTGAGAGGATTTGCAAAGAATGGCAGAAAATTCCCCAATACAGGTCTAAAAAGGGTGTTGCGTTATACCAAAAAAGACACTGTAAGACACAAGTGTAAGACACAAGTGCTGTAATTGCTGAAAAAATGCTTCAACTAAGTACTGAGTAAAGGGACCAAATACTTAGGTACATGTAACATTTCCATTTTTACTTTATAATTAATTTACAGACACTTTTAGAATTCTGTTTTCACTTTGTCTTTGTGGGGTGGAGTGTAGATTAATGAGGAAAAACATAACAAAACTGAAAAAAGTGAAGGGGGTCTGAATACTTTCTGACTACACTGTACATACTACTAATCGATAATATGTAAAAAAAAAAATATAAGTTGATTGCTAAGGTTAACATTCTCAAACCATTAGCTATTGTTAGATGATTAGATATTGTTAAATCTTTGAAATTAATCAACTTGAGATTCAAAAGTATATGAATTGTATATGAAATGTTTGTTGTCTTTTGTTTTATACTGGTTCACCTAATAAAATAGCATGGGTGCATTTATTGGACCTCTCTTCCCACTAACCCTAACCCTTCCCACATATTCTTTGAATGATTAAAGTATTAGCATGTTTATGTTCCTTATTTCATTGTATGATGATACTTTTGTGGAGCTGCTACAAATAGCAATACAGAATTGAATAAAAACAAATTAAATACACTAAACACACTATTTTATTTATTTTTTTTTTGAGAATGTTTTGTAAAATCAACTGTGCTGTCAGACAGCATGCCTTCTCTTACCCTCTGCCTCACGTGGGCTCCAGTGTCCTGATGGAGCACAGGGTTTTGGGGAGGATGAATTTGAGGCATACTGCAGGAACACACTGCCTTCAGTACATCTGTCACATAAAGATCCCACTTCTCTAGGAAACCAACAAACAGCCAAGAATTGCAACTTAGACACAGCAAAAGATCCACAACTATCACCTCAAAGTCATTTTATGTTTAGTCATACATATAGGGAAACTTGTATACATGAGGACAACAGATTGATTTGAACAGACATTTGATGGGACAGTCTGTTTTGAAAAATCTATAAGATTTTTCAAAACAAAGCAGATTTAAAGACAAAAATCTTGTTGCTTTCATTTTCACCTGTCAAAGTAATGCCCAGTAAGTGCAGGGAACCACTCCAGGGTGAGGGAGTCTTCCCCTTGCTCCATCAGTCGAGGAGCTAGAGGAACTGGAGCTGGCTTACTCTCAGTCCTCCAGGACTGGTAGATCAGATCTAAATAGCAATGCATCCGAGCCACCTGGTTCATTGTAAAGGAATTTGTGCAAGAATCATCTTCAGAAAACAAACAAACAAAAAAGAATTCAGACACTGAAATGTTTATGACATTTGTACTGTAAGTGACAATAAAATCACAACATAAAAGCAACTACCAAGGTATTGAGCATTTTGAGAGATGTGCAAGATAAGTTTTAACTACTTTCTAGCCACTTCTAACCAGGCTTTTTGAGGTTCCTTATTTTTGGCTAAATTTGCAAACATCATGTGTGTAGTCTATCACACAGTCATCATAATTGAGCCTGACTTCCATGAAAGATCGTTTCATTCGAATGGTATATTTACTGAAGTTCATGAACTGTTTTCCATATCAAGCTAACAATAATATTTGCATATTGAATTAAAAAAATATATTTTCTTTCTAGCAAGGGACTCATGCTAGTATTGACAGAGGGGTTCAAACTGCATGACATTGCTGAGAAAATAAAAAAAACGAAAATTTATGGCCTTGACGATGGCTCACAGATCAAGAAAATAATTAAACTGAATCGTTCATCCTACCTGAGCAGTTGTAGAGTAGTTGGTGGGGTAATCCCAAAGAATATAAGTATATGTGTGCAAACAGTTTTATTTATGTCATTCATTCATTCATTCATTCTCACCTGCATAACTCATATAATTTCTGAATGGTGTGTGCTTGAAGAGCCGCTGGCCACATGTGTCATTTCCACGTTCCGGGTCTCTGCAGTATTTGTACTTTGGTGTGGGGTTTGTATCAGCACACAGGTCCCCAGTCTCTAATGATGGTTCTGTCTCCAGACAGGCATCATTGCATGACTCAATTTCAGAAATCCCTCTGAAGACATGGTACAGTCCAAGGCTGTGACCAATCTCATGGATCATGGTATGTGTGTGGCCAAATGTGCCATAGAACAAGGGATTCAGCACAATCCCACCTCAAAAAGAGACAAAAAAAAGGATAATGCAACCACCACAAGCATTGCTTAATGGAATTGCATCTACATCACATATACTGTAGTAACAAACTGGAACTATTATTTACCTAAATGTGTTAAGGCGTCTTTATCCCAAGGCCATGTGGCTTCGCCTGCTAGGTCTTCATCAGTGGAATTTGCAAAAAATATGTTAAGGTGTGTAGAGCCATCAAGGTGCAATGTCTCTTTCAACTCCTTCACATCCAAGTAGGCCCTGACATATGCATAATGAGACAGTTACAACGAGATGTATTAAACAGGATAAGATCAACCAGTGTTCATGTTATACTTTACCATTGCTTTTGGGAACCTCAGCCCAGGTTCTTCTAGGAAACATTTGATCACCATGCAATTGCTGTGAGAATTTTTTTAATAAATTATACTCTAAAATTTATGCTACCATATTGAAGAATCAGAATATTATTTTTAATGAAATATTTCATAAAGACCTGTGTTATTTCACTGTAATTTAAAAAGCAAAGCAATTCTCATCAGGATTGTAGCGCATAATTCTGTAAACAGGCGTATAAAGAATTGTTTCAAAACAGCTCCAGGCCTGTTATGAACCCTCGACTCTACATTCTTGTATTGCTACAGTTCCTAAATCAACAGTTCACAGCTCTTTCTGGCAGTCTGGAACTGATCCAGCTTGGACCCCTGCCTGTGTTGAAGACTCTAATTTCTGTTAATATGTGTCATTCCTTAAGCATCATTTTACTTAAATAATAATAATAAAGACTGGTACATCAACAGGACAAACAATGTTGATCCTTTTTTTTCCCTTTCTTCATATTTATATTGATTACTTCCTGGGCAAATCAGCAGGTATTAATTTTTAGTTTAAAAAAAATCCAAATGTGCATATTTTTCTGCGTCCAACTTCTCTTCCCAAGATCCTCAGCCTTTACTCTTCTGAGCCTTTACCCTCTGACCTTGTCTATTAGCCCTATTCATTCATTAATTCATTCATTTTCATTAGCTATAACACATAGACTATATGGCCAAAACTGTGTGGATTGGTGACCATCACACATACTGTAGTTGACCCTCAATGTCATACGTGTCCTTATATGTTGGTCTTCCTCAAATTGTTCTCACAAATGTGGAAGTATACAATTGCCTAGATTGTCTTTCCCATCATTGGAATTAAGGAAAATAGCCTAGAAATTCCAGCATGGCAATGCCCATGAACACAAAGCTCCATAAAGTAATGTTTTTCCAAGTTTGGTGTGGAAAATCTTGAGTGACCTGCTCACTGAACACCTTTGCTGTGAACTGGAATGCTAACTGTGCACCAGGCTTTCTTGCCCAACACCAGTGCCTGAATAACAAATAACACACAGCCACACAACAAAACCTAGTGAAAATTGTCCAGACTGACTGACAATTGTCTACATATTTCTGAGCGTACGGTTAATAATACATGCCATTATCTGTATCTGTAAAAGTATGTCCTAAAGCTAAAGTTGGTTTTCTTTTCATTTCATTTTATGAAGTAGTAACCCAACCCCTATTCCCCTGAAAACACAGGCAGTACCTCAACCTCATCTATATCACATAATTCATATTATTCAACGGGTTCTTTCTTTGTTATGCAAATGCATATGACCACTAGATCCTGAGACTTTTTGTTGCATCGTGCAGGATAAAGCTTTCTTTAAATAAAGTTTGCCATCTATTTTTATATCTGTATTAAATGTCCAAATAATGTGTTAAAATTGGTTGCATCCCTCATATTCACTGTTAGTTGGCCTTATTGCTCACCTACCCCTTTGGCCTTAATCAGTTATGTTAGTATTTCATCAAAATATTTTTAACCTAACCGCTGGATTAATATTTTGCTTCTCATTTTGGACTGTGTGACTTTTGTATCGGTTCTAAATAAAGCTCTGTTCATGAAAACGACTCTTAGTCAACTCTTATTCACGAATCTTACTCTTCTATTACTTATATTACATTAAGTAAGATTCTGAGAGCTTGTATTTGGAATAATATTTGAGCACTGGTCTAAGGCTAGCTCTGATGTCAAAGGTCACTGGCCTTGTCTAGTTAGGAATGCATTATGTCTTCTGGATGAATATGACCCCAGCTCCTTTAAGATATTTTAGAATTTAATTTAGTACATGATTAGAGATAATGAAATTAGATTAATCTTTTTTTTCAGTCCTAGTCATAGATGTCCTACAAGAGGCCTTGATGATAATTTCTGCTTTGCTTTTCTATAGGTTTTGTTTCATGATATCCCATCAGTGAGTAATTCATATCTGCAAAGACTATAAGAATAACCACTTGCCCAGTTTGTACCAATTACTACCATTTAAGCTCTCCTGCACTGACCTCTTAAATTGTCTAGCCTCATACTTTCATTCATTTATTTGATAATTCTTACATTTTGAGTAACTACATATACTGTACATAATAGAGATGTAATGCAATGTAATACCACTTGTTTTTAATTTTCATTTAGCACTATTTAATCATAGCTGTGTACTAGTTATGATAAATTCTACTTTGCTGAAGAAATATGTCTTGATTTATTTCATGGGTTTAACGGCTCCCATTACTGAATTAAATAATATCTGCAAAGATGTATAGTGTTTTGTATCGGCACTTCATGTTCCTGTGAGTTTCTTACAGGAGGCCCCCCTCAATTATTCTCAAAACATTTCCCCTTTTGAAAAATGCTGGAGCAAAATAAAGAAAAACCATGCTCAACCCCCACATCCAACCATCCTATTACCCCACCCCCACCCCCACCCCCCAAACTGCCATTCAAACAAAATGCCAGTACCTCATTCCTATCTTAAAAAAAAAATCTGTTGTCCAGTTCAATACAAAGACCGAGCAAATATTGTTTCATTATCATAACATAATGGGTAGTCTGAAGTATTATGACAATATGTGTAGTGTTTCTAGTGGTCATGGTTAAAATATTCTTTAAGGGATGAAGCATAATTTTAAAGATAAAGATGAGGATCTGTTTTCCTTTCCTAAGCTTCAGACCTTTGTCCTAAGATGAACTCATTCTCAGTCGTGGGTGCCTGTGGCATTTTTAAACAATGTGAAATGTTGCCGAAAAAATGTGCATAATGTTTATACTTATCCCATTCATTCAGCTTTAAGGTATACTAAGTAGAAAACAGTTAAATGTAATTTGAATCCTGGTATACACAGTGTTCCTTAAGACACATGCCAGGTACTTTGTATGCCCACTGTAGAGGAGAAAATTGCTTTGTATTTGTGGTGATGGTGTTACAAGCCAGCACATGCAATGACAAGCTGGACAAAATTGAACTTCTGGTGGCATATTACTGCAAAATCCCCAGTGTTGAATTAACACCTTCAGTGTTGAATAAACTCTCACATATTCAGTCATTTCCATATTGTACTCACATAAACCCACTTTTACTAAAGAAGAAGAAAAATTGATGAATAATCAATTTCCGAGGCCCCGTTTTCTGACATTGGGATATTAGAAAACAACATTGAAAAAAACTTCTTGTATGTACTGTCAAAGATAACAGGTTTCCATCTCTATGTTTTAATGCCAGACACAATCATGTTTTAACTGCTATCAAATTTTGGAACATTCACTGGGCTTGCTTCCATCTAAGATGATGTTAATATCTTTTATCTGAATTTGTTCAAATGATAACTTAGTTGTGCTATATAATCATATAATTGTTTAAGAACTAGACTCTGCTTTTGTCTGTCTCACAAACACATTGGCAGTGTCTCTTCTGCAGTTCTTGCCATTACCTGAATTCTAAATGAAAACAGAGCGAGAAAAAAAGAGATATTTATTAAGTTTAGATATTTTTCAGGCCTGTCTAAGCAGCCAGTGAGGCCAAAAATAGCCAATAAAACAAAGTTTCTTGGGGGTCTTTAGCAAATGACATTAAAAAACAGGCTGTGAAAACTAACCTGCCTGAGGGACATGTCTGTGAAGAAAAGATGATAATGATTCCTCATAATTATTTCAGGAATTTCGTTATTTTCTATGAAAATATTTTGCTAGCTATACAGAATGGTACAAAATGGGTCAGTGAGTTTAACAGGATGATGAACAGTTCAGCTACAGAACAAGTGAAAGAAAGAGCTTTTTTTTTTAGGTATTTTTGTGAAGGCTTTCACAAGGTTTCTCTAAATCTATATAATGTGTTCTTTAAGAGTTTAAACTATTTTGTTAGTGGGAAGAATCTTTGTAGCAACAGAACTAACAGAAGTGGCTTATTTTGAATAATCATGCAGGAGAAATATAAGCAATGTGAATTTTTTTTTATTTAGCAATTTATTGTTTTGCTCCAGTAGTCCAGTAGTTTATGTTTTAACTGCATAAAAATTGATTAAATTACATGAACTCCTTTCTTTACTAAACTACAAAAACCTCTCCTTAGTAATTGTTATATTGCTGCATGTTATATATATAAAATTTTATAATGGCTAAAAACTTTTAATACAGGGTCTTATACAGTAGAAATGTATCAAAATTATCTGTGATAATGTTTTATACATGTCTAATCAATGGCGATTAAAAGATTCGATTAAAAGATTAAAAGAACATCTTTAACTATTCCTTTAATTTAGTAGTTATTTCATGCTATGTTAAAGCATGTATATTTAACATATGTTAAGTGCATGTGGTATATTAACACATGCCTATATCTACAGGTGTATCTCATGGGGATTTGTTTGCAGCTTCCTGAGGTGTGTTGGCATGGCCATAATATTTTGACTCTGCCAATTGCATGGACAAAGTTTTGCCCATGCACAAACATATTTGCAGGTGTATTAACATTATCACATGAGAGCAGGCCATAAATATGATAATGAAATAGGCAACACATGGGCATACATACTGTAAATCACATCAGATAGCATGTGAGTTGGAAAATCCTGAATATCAAAGTTTAACATTACTATAAATATTAATTTCAACATACTCCAATCAAGCTAGCTACAGAAGTGGATAATAATACTGTAAATCCACAGAGGAATGATAAATGTTCAGCAATGTGTGTATAGTGTGGCAACAGCAGGAAAGAGTTCCCCTCCCCTACTCTCCCTCTTTAGTTCTGCATGAAAGGAGCTCCTCAAACTTCTCAGACAAATTAATCAACTCTGTTCACAATGGCACGCTAAAGGCCTATTTAATTATTGCTATTTAACAAGAGGAAATCCTGCTGTCCCCAGGGATCAGCTATCCTCACCACACTTTTAAACACTGCAGGCTATGTGCACATTCATACGCATGCATGCTTGTGTCTGTGTGTACTTGTATTTATTTGTGGGAAGTACCTGTAAGCAGATCTCTCTAATTCATCTTACTTCTAGTAGCAGGTGCTTTTATGAGCCAATCAGACTTTATAGTGAATATGTCTCTCTCCCAAAAATAAAGCAAAAACAATGTATAAACCATGTGGTTTACAAGGTACATGGCTCCAATTCAGACACAGCTTGTAAAAGTTTGGGGTCCAGTGACATGACGTTAACGATGGAAAACACAAATCTCTGGGCCATCCATTTTAATACTGTGGTGAAAAGACAAATACACAGCACTCTGGAAAGATATGTCTTTCTCGCAAGACAAAACTGACTTCATAAATGCTTCAGTAAAGTGCCATATTTGTCGATTACAAGATCTATTCACAAATTCTAACTTAACCAAAAATTCTAACCTGTTTATGAGCTTAGTAAGTATTTGATTTTATAACGTACACAGATAAAACTGCCGTTAGGTAAACAGATAGGACAACATAATTCAAGATAATAATCCATAGTTATTCTATTTATGCACAATGTTCAGTACAATCAGAAAGCAATGTAAAATCATTTTGTTATGCAGCCCTCAAAGTGTGCTCCAGACATACCATAATCATCAAAACAAGCAACATGTTGGAGAGCTCTTTTCTTTTTGGTTGACTCACAGGCTTTAACCTCCTCATACAAACAAACAAACACACAGACACAAACACACACACACTCACACAGACTCACACACACTAACATGCAGCCTTGATTACAGCAGGGATGATACAGACCAAAGGAAATTCATAATGTAATTTACATCCAGTGGCATATTGAAGTGGGGTTATATTTTCAATGCTCAATAAAAAATATGAATTACCAACAGTCACACAATTATTCAAAATTATTAAGAAAATCACAATTATTAAGAAAATATAAAAACATTTAAATATGAAGTTTTCATTCTCTATCAATTCTTCCTCTGTGAAAAATTTTACTCATTTGTGTCACCCCCACTATAAATCTCAACATTTTTAGTGGAATGTTCGTGTGTCACTCCCAGAACAAATTCCACTAGTGTAAAGTTATACTGTAAAAGATCAGTCTCTAACTTGTAACTGACTCTCAGTCTACTTTTACAAAGCTCAAATAAAAGGTTGAAAATGCTTCCATTACAATCAGCGGAAGTACTGTTTCAGAAGGAAAGCAAAAATGAATCGAGTGCTTTGCTTTAAATCAATGACAGAGAGGGCCAAAGGGCCACAACGGACCTGTGAAACATGCACTGCTAGAGAACACCAAATAATACTGAGACTGACACTACATGCATCCAAAATTGTATTCCTAAAACAGAAATATTTTGGATATTTAATATTATACTCATACTGTCTTTCTCAATTAAATTAATTTTTAATAATTAAATATATTAAATAATTTAATAATTAATTTTTCAGAATTATAATAAACTTGCAAAAATTCTGAGAATCCTCAGGCTTACCTGTAGTGTGATGCAGGATTAAAGCAGGTTTTTGTTACATCAGTGATGTTTGTGTCACAGCAGTCACCCTGGTCGTAGTTGAAATTATCCCAGTTACACTCAGGATCACAAACATTGTTCCCTAGTTTATGCTCAGGACAGCTGATTGTTTGCCTCCTGCAGTAGCCTGCATCAAAACCAGTGAGTGTGTGGTTGCATTCTGGGTCACACTCCTCGTCTCCCACTTTGCTAATATCACAGTTAGCCAGGACCAGACGGTTGCGCAAGGAGGAGTTGTAGACATTGTGTACAGTGCGCTCCCATGTGATGTTGTAGATGCGAAAAGCTTTGTTTAGATGCTGGTGCTGGAGGTTGATCTGGTGCTCTGTAACTGTTGGCCAGTGACCATCATCATCGTACACATTGACTAATCGGTAACGCACCGTCTTAGGTTTGCGAAACGTCCATAAGCGGTTGTAGTTTGTCACTACCTCAACATTATCACAGACTGTTTGTCCACATGGTGGAGGAACCAGTGCAGTTTCGACAGTGCTACCAAGATTGGCTGTCAACGTACGGTCAGAAGTCCCAATCTGGGGAAAGACCCCATCTTTTACTGTCAGCCACTTCTGAGATGCATTTTCAAAGTTCTCATAAATTACTAGTTCAGAAAGGTCATTATGGTATTCAGATTGAGGGCTTTGCATGTATTGGATTATATTGCCCTGGGCCAAGGCTTCTTTCCACAGGCTCAGGTGCTCCAATGTTCCCCTATAGTTGTGGTTGAGTGCATTGCCACCTATCATTAGCACCTTGCACTTTTTTGTAAGGGGACTAAAAACCTCACCGGACTGCTCTCGGCTTACAGCCACTTGAGCCCCATTGAGGTAAAGCTTCATATGGAGTCCATTGTAAGTGACAGCCAGATGATGCCAGTGGTTGGGGGAGTAGGGAGCATTGGATGTGATTGTGGTAACCTTGTGTGCTCTGTCTGTTTTGAGGGAGAAGAAGAAACGAGGGTCCCTGTTCCCTTGATCACTGACTGGTCTGATGCCTATTAACCAGCCTCGATTACAGGATGCATAGAAGCATTTGTCATAGAGCCCTATATGGTAGAAAGGTATGTTAGAACAAGTTGAACTCAGTCCTAATCACTCATTGGTCAGGGCTATTCAAATATAATAGCACATTTTGAAAGAAATACATTTATAAAACGGTTCTTTAATTAGTTACAAGTTTGCCTCTAATTAGGTTCAGCTTAGCATCCTTTTGAATATGGATATAGAACCTTTAAGGCTTCCCATAGAAAAAAAAGCTGAGACCTACAAAGGGTTCTAGATTTAAATGTTTCCTATGAATTTACACTGTAAATATGCAGTATGTGCAATAAACATGTGTAAACTGTTAATTTCCATGGCCAATAAATGTAATGTTAATTGCTTACCTTATTAAACAGATATAATCTTAAAAAACAAACTGTTATTTTTACTCTTACTCTTTCTGGATTACTATGTCCTGTGAGGAACAATGTGAGACTGCATGTGCCAGTGCAGCAAATTGAGGAACACCGTGCAATTCCCGTGATTGAACTTTTTTAAACAGTGTAATCCAAGGACTGCAAGCCTACAGCAAGGCATCTGCTAGCAATCAGACTCCAACACTGTGGTCTTGTATCAACAGACCAAAGGTTACGTGAACTTTTAGTCTATTTTCTTGAAATATGTCTCAGCAGTTGTGCTGGATTGAAATAAAAATGGTTAAAAGACCTTATTATGATAAGAGAAACTCTCTTTTCTTGTTTCATTTGGAAAATGTGTGTAACTCTCAGAAAGGCAACATATTCTTACATTGTATGTTTTCTTTTTTTTTCTTTTTTCTTTTTTCATGGAAAAAAGTGAAAGTAAATAAAACAGTAGTAATTCTGGACTGAGCCAGTCAGTAGAAATTAGTTTAACTACATGTTAAATGTTAATAGCTGCAACTGCTTGGGTATTTTCATTTGAAAAATAAAAACAATTAGATTGGAGTAAACAAACTGCAACTGAAAAGGCAAATGACATCATTAAATGATATCAGTTCTATTAATGCAAAACATTTAAACTGTATTTATTAAAACTTTTTTTAAGAAGAATGCAATTTTAAATTATGGTTCTAAATGAGTACAATAATTAAGAGGATTTGCTATAAGATTATAAGATAAAAATAGTTTAGAGTATGTTGAAGAAATCTGCTCTCTGTGTCCATGTAGGTGATGGTCAACCTACTCTCTACAAATACTGTGAATTGTAATATGAAAATAGATTCTTAATTCAGCCCAACAAAATTTGGGATGCCTGTGTGTGACACAGTTGCAGTTCTGGTGTCCAAAAGATGGATGGTTGGCTTTGTGACCCTCAGTCTAGTGCTGTGTACACAGTCTGCTCCTTCTCACTGCGTGAGGAATGTTCACTCTTCTCACATAGCTGCGAGAAGTATGTTTGCTAAAAGTAATTGGTAGTTGGTTAAAAAAAACAACAACAACAAAAAAAAAAAACTGAAGGCCAAATAAGCTGTAAAGTGTTTCCAGGGTAGCAGGGGAAAAAATGTCAACTTTTGTATTTTAGTGTTAATGTGCACTGGTGTTTCTGTTTACACAGAGCATGATTAGCTATTGTCGCAAACATTTAAAAAATCATACATTTAAAACACAAAAATGAAATTCTTAAAATATGTCTAGCAATTTAAAAAATAGACTAAGAGAAAGTACTGTAGGGACATCAACTCT
Source organism: Tachysurus fulvidraco (assembly GCF_022655615.1). NCBI lineage: Eukaryota > Metazoa > Chordata > Actinopteri > Siluriformes > Bagridae > Tachysurus > Tachysurus fulvidraco. Next base: position 11,755,187 of record NC_062526.1, read on the forward strand.
ACAGGGCTATGTATTCCGCAAAACAGCTTGAACTAGTTGAAAAGTTGCTCACTTTAATGAGCTTTCCCTTTTTTTTCATTCTGACCACTAGCATTACAAAAAGATTATTCACATTAAGAAAGAAGCCCTAGATTTGGGGCAGAAATGGGCATTCAGGAGCCTGCAGCCTCCCTCACACCCCTCTGCTACCCGCAAAAGCACTGCCAGCTACTATAAAAATAAATTGTACCATAAAAGTGAGGAAATTACAATCTGCGAAATCCTGGAATGAGACCACTAAGTGGCAAATAACAAACAGGTAAACATTTTGCCAACTTCAAACTTTGCACTTGTAAGGGTGTCAGTGGTGGCAAAAAAAAGTATGGAGTACATATGGACAAAAACATCAAAGAGAGAATTGCATTTTCTTTTCAAACAAGAGATTTGGGTTTTAAATTTAATGACACAGTATCAAACTTAAATATGATCAGTATTTGGTGCACTAATGTGTTTATTTGAAGTGTATTGCATCTCAGCACCATGGACAGAGCACAGCACAGTTAGTATTGCCAAATGTTAGATACAAGAAGCATTTCTGACTGAGGAAGTCTCAGTATTGGGCTTCCATACCGAATGTGTGTATGTTTTTAAGGCTAATCATATGCTTTCGTGAAAACCTTTAAACTTAAACCTTTAAAAACACACATTCCTTCTGCTTTCTGTATTATGCATTTTTTTTTAAGAAATCATGTAAATTTGGACAGTTGTCCAGAAATTCTTCAGTATTTTTAGAATTTATTACTTTTATGTTGTTATATACTCTTTATAATTGTTTCATATATTGTAATATGTGAGCTCTCTGTGCTAGCTGAATTATGAAAACTAATCTTTAATGATATGGTCACTTCTGTGAGTCACCTTTGAATCTAATAAGTGAATAGGTACAGTAATAGATAGGTAACTTTTTACAGTACCTAATTGAAAAGATCAGACCCTTTCCTCTCTAGTAGTAAACACTTCTAGTGTATTAGATCTAATTTACTAGCTTCAGTTGATGGCTTTTGTCATTAAGAATACAATAACTTAATAAAAAAAAGCCCACTTGATATAAGGATGGTCAAGGCACATATTTTACAGCTTAAGCCATCAAGAATGCCACTTTATAATGCCTTCATAAAAGACTGTAATTTACAAACAATGTGCTTCTGTCAAGCTGTGAATTGCTGGCTCACTTCACTGCACAGGAAAGGGGGAAAAGGAGAATAGGTAGTGTGAAATTTAAGGCTATCTTTTATTAGTTTCAAGAGGTTTAACCCCTGAAATTCCCAAACTTACAATCCTTACTCTTCTAAATACAAATATTTCTGAATAGTTATAGAGTGTGTAACTATGGCATTATCTTTAATATCAATAACTGAATAATAAGTTTTAACAGAATTGACATAACATGCTTTGTTTGGATGCTGTTGTTTCTTGACATCTTCTAAAATGAAAAAGCAAACATTCACAATTTTAATTTTTTTCTCGTCTCTACCTGATGCATCAAATATTATCAAAATCAAATAAAAATTAAATAATGATATTCTTTGTTCAAATTAATTATATTAAAATAAAATAATTTTAAAAAGTTCAACCTTCAACCCATTTCAATATTAAAGTTAGTTTATTATGACTATGTATTTAAAGCACTGGTCTGGTATGCAAATATTTAGCAATATAAACTCTGAATCCATAAATTTTGTACTTTTTAGATACAAAATACTCTGCAGTCTAACAAATCATACAATTCTGATTAATCTATTTGATATTTGGCAAATCTGAATTGCTCATTTCTGTTCTCATTACAGTCAGTGTAATATTATTTCTGAATAAGTAAGAACACTTTAGAATTGTTCACTAGTATTTTTTTCTGGATTAAGCAGAAATTAAGCATAATCAAAGTTCTCTCATAATGAGGGAAAATAAGGCACAACCGACACACACAACCCGTTTACTTCACTCTTTTCTTTAGAAACATGAGCAAAATAAATTTTTCAAATGAAATCAAATGAATTCTTGAGAAATAGATACACGCACACACAAATAAAAAAGGGGGGGCAATAATTTATATTAGTTCATTTGGTCTATTAGTAATGAAATGTCTTAATTTTATCACAATGCCAATCATTTATTTATTACTTGTTAATAAACAAACAAACAAACAAACAAACAAACAAACAAACAAACAAACAAATAAATAAATAAATAAATAAATAAATAAATAAATAAATAAATAAATAAATGTATATAACAAGATCATTTATAAAGCGCCTCCGTTTATTTAATGTATAGGTTATTTCAGGGATTTAGAAAAAGTGACTTGACAAAAATGATTAATAGCTGAAGGAGATTTGATAAGTAACAACGCAGTTTGTTTTCGTGCGGATCAGAGCTGGAGACCAGCCTACAGCTCATTATATAAGGGGCGGGGCCACATTACGGCTCAAAGCGATGACGTCTTCTATACAGATTCAAAAAAGCCGAGCTGTGATTTTAGCGGAATTTCACTTCGACGCACCATGTCTTCTGTTCGCCTAGTAATACAAAGGGATTTAAAATTTAGGCTGTCCCGATTAAAGCCTTAAGTGTTCATAAACATTTCATGAACTCGCGGAAATAAAAGGCCATTGTTTATTAATACAATAAACATGAATCGGAGATTTTGATCTTCACATGAAGTCGTAAATAAAAAATGTGTTTAGCTTTTAATTAAGAAGATAAATCGACGAGAAAGTTGTGATTGTGAACATGGTGTGAACATAGTGCGAAAATAGTGCTTATTTGCCGTTTAGCGCAACGTAGAATGACTGATGGAACTTGCGCAAAGCGTAAAGAATAAAAAAAACAACACACACACACACACACACACACACACACACACACACACACACACACACACACACACACACACACACACATTTAAGATGAAAATGAAAACAAGTCACACAGATTAACGTCAAGAAAACAACCACAGATCCTATAAGTTATCACCTGTTTAAGGTTAAACGAGTTGTCTGTTTTTGTTTTGTTATGGTTTGGTTTCTTCACGTGGTACAAAAAATATATATACTGTATATAGAACAGAAAATGTACATAAATCCATAAAACCCATAAATATATAAATAAACAAATGTATGTAAGAATACATTTCAAAGCCACCGTTTTTTAATAGCTAGTAAATAGAAATAAATGACAAGTGATGTTAATTGTTTCTAGCCTAAATTGAATTTTGTATCTATTTAGCTATGCCCCCCCCCCCCCCAACAAACAACAGCTGGCAAGTTGAATGTGCACAACGCAATCGGTGTATATCAGGATTACATCGGAATGTGGAAGGAGCAGTAAATCCAAGCAAACCTGCGATCACACTTGGAGAGCGCTGACCGCCTTCAGGTTTTATCCACATCTCCAGGGTGAAATTACCGCGCGGAACCTCTACGCTCGGTTTAAGCCGTAGTTGATCTCCTCTGCCGCTGAAGTAAACACTGTTGCGGGTGAGTGTTACTCTTGCGCTCGCTCCCGCATGACTGAAACATGCGTGCAGGCGGCCCGCGCGCCAGTCCGCTCCGGATACAGAGCGCCTGCCCCGCTGGAGCCGTGTGCCACACGCTCCGGGAGAGACTCCGACAGCCTCCCTTGCGCGCACCAGGTCTCTCTTAGACCTGTCCGTCCGCCTCAGTGCGCCGCACTCACAGCCCAGACATAAGCTGAATACCAAGAGGCAAGGCAACCAAGTAGAAAAAGGCAAAAGTTTCATTTTTCACGTAGAGCAAATAAAATGAACCCTATATAGGTGTATACGTATATGTATATAGATTTTTTTTCTTTAATAGGTTAGGTAAAAACAGTCCTCCCCATAAATAGCGCGTATAGATCCTATTCTCCTTCGTATTTTTTTTTTAGGCTAACAAAAGCTTGTCAAAGACAGCGGATCCAAACAGCAAGAAAGCGATGCTGTCTTATTTTTTTCCTTTATAATGTTAAGCCACGACCCCCCCTTTTCCTTGCCCCTTTCAAAGACACTTCAGCACAGATTGGGGTGGGGTGGGATGGTGTAGGGGGGTGGGGTGGGGGGGTGGTATGTTAATTCATCCAAGTGCTCCACCTTCCCAATTGAATGGAGCCCATTAAAGTGCAGGCATGACTAATAATCAATCAATGCAGAGGAGGTATCAAAATCATTTCCCTTTCAGGGATTCTTTTCAGACCCTGTACATTTTTTTCAGGAAATATAACCATTTCTTCAGAGTGTCACGCAGCATATGGAGCTCAAAGATAGGGACGGAAATCAAAGATAGGAGACATCTATAGTCAAACAGCTTTAAAAGGAGGATGTGGGACTTGAAAGGAAAAACATCATGTTAATCATAATTAAGGTTGATTTTAGAGAAGGTCAATGATTTAGCTCAGACACAATGTGTAAGCTAAAGGTTCGAGCCTTTCACAGGAGCTCACAGCTCAGAGGAAAGGGAATAATGAAGAGATCTTTAAGTTAACAGCGCTCGAAGTTAAGCCCAGGAGTCACGGGTGGCCTATGACGCTTTTCCACCTCTGTGCGTTTCTGCTTGGGGGTTTGCTGTGGGGCTTATGTTGGTGGACATAAAGCGCGCAGAGCGCCCCCTGGTGATTTCATAGCTAAAAGTCAAAGGTTGCAACCAACGATCTTAAAATGTGATGAATTCTTATAAATATTTAATACAAATATCATAATTCTTTACAAGGAAAAAATTATTAGCTAGAAACTGCTATATGTATGAGTATGTATCCCACACTAAAGAATATAAATATGTTTTTTTTGTTGTTTTCTTTCACTCTGAATATCAGCAGGCGGTTTGGACTGAGTGCAATTCCATTTGTTCTTCTTTTCATTTGTTTAGGCTTTACAGATGCAGAGGGTGTCCCTGCAAACAAGTGACATCAGTTCTATTGAATATCAAAAGGAAACTGTGTTTGGAGCCCATTTGGAGATTCAAACATTAATTCTTAATAGAATGTCCCCATTTTATTTTCCTTGGAGGTGGGTGGGGGTGGGTTAGGGTGGGTTAAAACAAGTGTGCAATTAAAGTGCAAATCTGAGTTATGCATATAGAACATCACAAACTAAAAGAAACAGTGAACATGACCAGAAGATGTACAATATAGCTCACACAAGAGTCCAAATTTCTACAGTTTTTGTCAAACAGTTTTAGTGATTTAGTCCTATCATGCTATTATTTACATGTTCCCATGTCTTTCCGCCTTATCACTTTTTAAACTCAGTCAAAGTAATAAAATTAATGTATTACATAGGAATGTTTGAAAGAATAAAAAATGTAAATAAAAAGGGCAAGGACAATGGTTAAAAGCAATGGAAATCGCCATGACTAGAACTCACCTTATTTAAAATGTAAAATTTAGCTGAATGAAATCACAAGCAGATATTAATGTGCTTGTTGTGATATGTTCTATAATAATAATAATAATAATAATAATAATAATAATAATAATAATAATAATAATAATATGTTCTATACTTCTAATAACAACTAACACAAATGTGCTTTTATGTTAATGCAATGTATCACTAGTTCTAGTTGAAGTCCAGTGCAAATGGTGCTATTTTTGTCTTTAGCCAAACTTTTTATCCCACATGGACATCAGAGAAACCAATGTCTTTGATACCCATACACAGATATAGTGCAGAGACCATGCAGCAGCCATCCTGCATGATGATCTGCTGGAGAAGCTACGTGATCTCAGCTTACTGATGGGACCACACTTCTAGTCCTCTGTGCCATCTGATGCCAGTGGCTGGGAGAGGGGATGTCAAAAGCACAGTGCATGATGCAGAAGTGCAGCAAGAGGGTGGGAGTCTGTGCTATGCTTAAATGGTGCTAGGCTCTCCCATCCATCCTCCCCTCCAATGGCTGCTCTCTGGACAATTGGATCCTATCCAACTCCAGCAGACTATGCAGTGAGAGTTTAGAAACTGCTTGGTTGTGTGAGATCAGCATGTTCCGGGTGCAGCCATTCAGATAGATTTACATTAATATGGAATGTTGCAAGAACTATGTGCTAGTTTATAGTTATTGCTTATCTGTAGTGAAGTTTGTGACTGTTATAAGGAGACCATTTTATTTACCAGAGCAAAATCACCACCTTTTTCATAGTCAGGTTGTATGTTCCCCCAGTACTAATGCTATGGAGGCACTTTGGAGGCACAAACCAGAATGTTCACCCTGATGGACTGTTTATTGTCAGAGGAGATTTCAACCATGTGAATCTCAAATGTATGTTCCCTAAATTTCATCAGCATGAGGACTTTGCAACGAGAGGGACGGACATGCTGGATTTTGTTTACACAAACATTCCCACTGCATACCCTGTGGAGCACCACCCCCACCTCTACTGCTCATACTACATCTCTGTTATGCTAATATCAGCATTCAGACTGCTCATTAAATGCTTCTTCTGAAGCAGGTGAAAACCAGCCATGCAGTAGCCATCTGTGCTCAGGGAGTGTGCAACTGATGCCAATTCCACCAACTTAAAGGAATACACTTCACCAGTGACCAGAAACCTCAGCAAGTGCATTGTGACGGTCTCCAAGTCCATCACAAAATGCTTTAATCAGAATCTGTGGATTACTGCAAAGAACAGCAAGGGCCATCAGAGAAGCAAAGCATGGAAATGACCAGAGAATCCCCAGCCACTTCCAGTGACAGCCAGGGCATGTTGCAGTGCAATGCAGGCTAGTACTATCTACAGGACACCTTCACCTGCATGTGATAGTTATGCATGCACTTACTGTAACTATTTCCATGCTCAGTTTGAGGCATAAACCATAATGATGATGAGAAAGACCACCTCTCCTCCTAATGACCACATGCTTTGTCTTACCAAAACTGATGTGAGGAAAACAGAGTTAAATCACAATTCGCTGCTGGACCAGACTATATACCTGGCAGAAGTACTCTTTACTGTCCTGCCTCAATCACTATCGTCCCGTCACATTCATATCTGTCATCATGAAGTGCTTTAAAAGGCTCATTATATGGCATATCAAGGCCCTGCTGCCACCCTTACTGGAAACCCTGCAGTTTGAGTATTGTGCAAACCATTCGACAGACAACACCATTACCACCACAATCCAGCTGGCCTGTACCCACTTCCAAGGAAGCATACATATGCTGTTCATAGACTTTATTTCAGCATTCAACAGAATTATTCTGCAGCAGAAAATCTGTGCCTGCTTGTACAGTATACACCCCCCTCAGGAGATCCTCTACTTTCTGATACAGTCAGGATTGGGAGCAGCAACTCCCACACCACTACACTGGGCTCTGGAACCCCTCAGGGCTGTGTGCTTCATTGCTTTTTATTCTGCTGGCTCACAATTGTGCAGCAATGCACAGCTTGAACCACATTATTAAGTTTGCTAATTACAAAACTGTGGTGGTACTTATTAGCAAAAATTATGATTCAGAGAGGAGATGCAACAGCTTACAACCTGTTGTGGAGCCAACAACCTGTCTTCGAATTTGAAGAAAACAAAAGAGGTGGTAGTTAACTTTAGTAGAGCACAGCACAACCATTTCTACTGAACATTGGCAGATCCTCTGTGAAGATCATCAAGAGCACTAAATTCAAATTCACCTCCTTCCTCAACACCAGGTCCATCACAGAACAGCTCTGCAGCATCTCTACAAAGTTTGGGGAAAGCTTATTTCACATGCCCATCCTTACCAAGTTCAACAGAGGTATCAAGAGCATCCTGAACAGGTTAACAGTGAGGTCAGCTAAGAAGTTCATCCAAGTCGGTCTTACCTCCATCACAGACATTTACATCACGTTTTAAACAGTTTCTTCCCTCAAGCAATTAGACACAGACATTGGACAGAGACAACCCACACATATTATTTTTATGGAATAGCACAACCAGAAACAAATGGATCAGTAGTGACAGATGGGTGCACACTGAACAAAACTATGGGGTTTAATTATAAAAACTAATCAAAAGGCAAAATAAAACAGGTGTGAGTAATCAGAACACATGAGGAAGGCAACCAATGAGCAGAGAATAGGAGGCCATGCTACCAGTCTCAGACATTAGCAGGTGGTCAGACACCACGCTGTTGGCCACTCATGGATGCAGGACTTTAAGGGGCCATGACTTCTCTGCCCAACATTAATTTATATTGTTTTACAATCACTGGATTGATGATGGGGAAGTGAGATGCTGAGGGAGATGTGACACAAAGCAGGGACCCTGAAGGAAACAAGTCAGGGTCAGGAACAGGCTGTGGGGTAACACTGGCTGGTGCATTCAGCTGATCATAATACTCCAACAATGTATTTTTTCTCTTTTGGGGTGAGAAAAGTGCTTCCACTCTCTGAAAGCACCAAAAAAAACATAAAGGGAATGAGGGGGTGATTTTTTTCTACAGGCTTATTACAACACTTGGAATTTTTTTTTTCTGGGATTGTCTTCACAACACAACTACCTCAACCAGATTTTGCTCAGCATGTATTGCATAAACTGTAATACAATTGCACACATCTACACTTTATTCTTAATATAAGTCAAGAAGAAGAAGAAGTCAAGAAGCTTTTATTGTCATTTCAACCATATATAGCTGTTGCAGTACACAGTGAAATGAGACAATGTTTCTCCAGGTTCAGGGTGCTACATAAAACAAAGACAGGGCTAAGGACATGTAAGTAGTCTTAGCCACATAAAGTGCAACTGTGCAACCTGGTGCAATAAGTGCAGGACAAGACAAACAAAGTGCAGGACAAAAGACAGTGCAGGACAAAAACAGTGCAGACAAACTTACAAGACAATACAAAAAGTACAAAAAATGCAATACACAAAAGACAATAAACAGTAATAGACATACCGTTCTGCCACTGATCTGCATTCATATATATATATTTTCTATATATTTCTATATATTTCTTCCCTTTCCTACCTGTACATATATATATATATATATATATATATATATATATATATATATATATATATATATATATATATATATATATATAAAACTAGGTAGGAAAGGGAAGAAAAATTCCTCACATTCCTCACAAGCTGATTTTGTTTCTTATATATATATATATATATATATATATATATATATATATATATATATATATATATATATATATATATATATATATATAAATTCTATAACATAGTTTATGGTATAAATCTTTTGTACAGGGTATGTATTGTGTATGTGACAAAAATAGACTTGAATTTGAATTTTAAGAAAAAGAGAGAAAAAAGAGGTCACGCCATCTGAGGCCATACTCTCAGCCACTGGCAGGACTTAGGAGGCCATGCCATCTGCCTCTGGAGGTAGTTGCTTGCATGCGGGCCACCATAGAGAACTTACTTCAGTCCTTCCAACCAAAACTTTGTAAATCATAATTAAAGTCTCTCTTCCTGCAGATCAAGCTCATGTAGTATATATTCCTATACACTTCCTAAACCCATGGTTTCCATGGCAATCAGATGTTTTGCCAAAGAGCCTGGCTGGCTCAGGATATCAAAAATGTCAGCCACTGCTGTTCTTGGTGCATGGGTTTTGACAGGCTCTTAAAAAATTTGCTCTGAAGCAGGAATTCTTTTAGGAGGTATTTTAGAGCCATTAACAGGATCCAGGTGGGACACCAAGTTGGATGCCGGTATGGACATCCTGGCATTGGGTCATGTTACCTTCCTGTTTAATCCATGTTTTCAGCAAAATATTCAGTAATGTAATAGGAGCTCAAGTTAGATGCAGGTGTCATAAAAGACATTTGTGAATCGAGATCAAAATTGGGTAACAACAATATCAGGGTTAATCTAGAAACACAAAGTCAGAGACAGAATGAGAGCCACAACCTGTATAGCACAACAAAGAACAAAAAGACTCTGTATTGACAGCCAGGTATACACTGACCAAACTTTGCACAAGACAAAGACACATGGGGGTTAAAATATACAAGAACAAGTACCATGAGTGAGACATGACAGGACATGAGTTTAGACAAGACATGTACAAGAAAAAGAGTGCATAAAAACAAAACACAAATGCTCATGCAAACAAACACATTATGCTATGGAATAAAAAGATCACAGAATCAAGCAATATCCCTTTCTTATTTCATGGATGGACTTGTTATCCCCTAGAGACGTCCACCTGAGTTTTTCATTCAGCAAATCCAAGATTTAAGATCACATGCTAACATGCTATGTTATGTTGATGGTGGAGTGACTGGATGCTTTATGTACTTTTATATGGATACCCCAACATTGACAACCTAAAATTCAGTGAAATTACTGTGGATGGTTGCATATAGAAACCATAAAGATGACTGTCGGTGTTCTCCCTTTTATAGCCTTAGGACAGCCATTGCTAAAAAATTAATTTGTTCCACCAGTGAACAGCTGATTTTAAGTATAAAAAAACTATAAAACTATATGAATTCAGATATGTTCCTTGGTACCAGAGTCTCTAGCTTGCTCAATAAACATATCTAATTTATTTATTTTATATTTCAAAATCAAATGTATACAGTATCTGGAATTGCTGTATTTCTGCAAAGCTATTTTAAATATTAAATAGTGACGTGACATACGGCTAAGTATGGTGACCCATACTCAGAATTCATTAGCTCTACTCTGAGCTCCTCCCGAGTGACTGAGCTCCAAGCTCCTGATCTCTAAGGGAGCGCCCAGCCACCCTGCGGAGTGAACTAATTTCGGCCGCCTGTATCGGGGATCTTGTCCTTTCGCTCATGACCATAGGTGAGGGTAGGGACGTAGATCGACTGGTAAATAGAGAGCTTTGCCTTACGGCTCAGCTCTTTCTTCACCACAACAGATCGGTATATCGACCGCATCACTGCAGAAGATACACCGATCCGCCTGTCGTCTCCCGCTCCATCCTTCCCTCACTCGTGAACAGGACCCCAAGATACTTAAACTCCTCCACTTGAGGCAGGAGCTCTCCACCAACCTGAAGGGGGCAAGCCACCCTTTTCCAGCTGAGAACCATGGCCTCGGACGTGGAGGTGCTGATTCTCATCCCCACCGCTTCACACTCGGCTGCAAACCGTCCTAGTGCACGCTGAAGGTCCTGATTTGAAGAAGCCAACAGGACAACATTATCTGCAAAAAGCAGAGACGAAATCCTGTGGTCCCCAAACCGGACTCCCTCCGGCCTCCGACTGCGCCTAGAAATCCTGTCCATATAAATAATGAACAGGACCGGTGACAAAGGGCAGCCTTGTCAGAGTCCAACATGCACTGGGAACAAGTCTGACTTACTGCCGGCAATGCGAACCAAACTCCTGCTCCGGTCATATAGGTCATATAGCAAAGGGCCCCAGACCCCATACTCCCAGAGCACCCCCCACAGGTCACCACGAGGGACACAGTCGAATGCCTTCTGCAGATCCACAAAGCACATGTGGACTGGTTGGGCAAACTCCCATGAACCCTCCAGCAACCTGGTGAGGGTATAGAGATGGTCCAGTGTTCAACTTTATTCTACTATTTAACAATACACACACATTATTTTTTAATCAATCTTCTCCCACAAATCCATCAAAGTCCTCATCTACTGTGTTTTCTTAACTTGGCGCAGTACATTTTCTTGCTTCCTCTACTTCCGAACCATAGATTCATTGATGTTGAATTCTTTCGCAGCTGCTCTATTCCCATTTACAACCGCGTAACTGATAGCCTGTAGTTTGAATTGTGCCTTGTAAGCATCTGATTTTTATTGGCGGATGGCAAACCAAACTAAGGTGCATTTACCGCCACCTACTGGACTGGAGTGTGGAGCGCATAATGGTTAGGAAGTGTCAAATGTTGTTGGTAGTATACTTACCGGAGGCATGGCAGAGGTAAGCGTCCGTACTGTACATATTACGTAATGTTCTCTGATTGGTTTATCGCTGCCAGCGTACATAATGTATGTATTACGTCCCTGTGTCAGCGGGAAATGGTCCGACAGTCAATCAAGCGGAACGCTTACCAAAGTCTCACAACATTTTTACAGATTTTTGGAACTCGGCGCACACATAAGGCGCACCAGATTATTAGGCGGCCACTACGCTACTTTCATTTTGTTGTCTTAAAGGTTAAGTCTTGAGGTGCTGTTTAGTATTTCAGTTCATGGATACTTATCTGTTTTATTAAGTGCACCAGACCTTTTTCTACTAACCGACAAGAAACATGATGTTGTCACCCCATTTTTTCAGACCAAAGTTTGTTTATCCCTGGGGTCTCATTTTTGCCTCTTTCTGAATAATGCAGTGTATGTGGTCCCAAAATGTTTAGATTTGCAAACAATTGTTGGTACAGATAAATTCATAAATTGCAAATAATTAAAAGTATAATAATAATTGAATTCATAAAAACAAAAAACAATTTTTAATGACATATCAGAAACAAAATGAGTAAAGAGTTCCTTCCATCCATTGATACAACCCTTCCATTTTCAGATTAACAACAATTCTCTGTTCCAATATCATAGTTTCTCATTGCTGGGGAAAATCTGTGAAGGTAAGCAATAGGGTACATCTTAGCAGTCATTGGCCTAACAGAACACACAATCTTAGCTTAGAACATAGGTGATTAAGAACGAGCCCATGGTGAATAGGTTCAAAAATGTTTTTTAGCCTGTTTATTCTACCTTACTATACTGTACATGCACCTCCTCAGTATTGCAAGTTAGCTACTATGCTGTTAAATGGTTCAAATTGTTTATAGGTATTTGCAAACCTCCTTGTGGAAGTGAGAACAAGTGCTGGTTTGTGAAGGTGAGAGGTAAGGACTAACACACCTGTGCCAGATTGTACTAATATTCGTACTAAAATGTACAAATATTTCAGTGAGCAGCAATGATGGTGCTGAAACCAAGGATAGAGGTTTTCATCTATACAATATTTGCAAGCATGGAGTCCTCACTTCTGAGCCTTATTAAACCAGAAGGAACTCCATGCTGGGCAAGATGGAGCTCTTCAAGCAAGCCGCTGAACCATGGGGCTGGCCAGAATCAAAGCAGGTGGTTGACCTGCTGTATCTATTATCCTGGTAAGCCCAGATTGTGGCCTGTCCATGCTGGCATACCCAAACCTCCAGCAGACGATTTTGCAGCGAGTTGACCACATCCCAGAACAGCAGATTCAACATGTCTGCTTGCTGCTAGTCCTGCAGCACCAGCCAACCATTTGCATTTGCCCAACAGCTATGAGGCACCTGCCAGTGGGCAGAATTGGTCCAGTGCCACTGTTTTTGGCATTGCTAGGAGATGCGGTCCAGTTGGCAGAAGACCCTCTCACACCCCTGGTATTCTCCTTTTCCTTCTACCAGTATTAGCTTCTCAATCAGGTACTCAGGGATGATTGTGTTGAATCTTGAACTGAAGTCTATGAACAGCAATGTGGATTGATTTGGATGATACACAAACTGCAGGGGGCCCAGTGAAGGTGGGCTCAATGTGCCTCATGATTAGCCTCTTTAAACATTCCCTAGCTATTCTGCACATTCCCTGAGCACTCTGCCAGGAATGTTGTCTGGTCCAACAGCCTTCTGTGGGTTAACTTTGCATAGAGTTCTCCTCACATCGGCTGTGGTTAGACAGAGTAACTACTCGTTGGGGGGAGAGATGGTCTTTATTGTCGCTATGTTTTTCTGCATCTCAAACCAAGCATGGAATTCGTTCAGCCCATCTGGGAGGGAGGCATCACTGTCACAGGCAGGTAAAACTGTGCTGTATTTTGAGTTCACCTGGATACCCTGCCATATGCGCCAGGTGTCACTTCTGTCCAGGATGTGGCTGTAGATTGTCTGGACACATACATGCTTTGCCTCTGTGATGGCTTGGGACAGTTTGGCCCTTGCTCTGAAAGTGAAAGTGATGTGACATACGGCTATGTATGGTGACTCATATATGGTATATGTTCACCATACGGCTATGTATGGTGAACACACACACTGGCCACGACTTCCCCCTTACTAAGGCTAAGTATCTACAGACTTCAGCAGTGCACACAACTTAGCAGTCATCCATGGCTTCTGATTGAAGTGTAAGGTGATCCATCAATGCAATTGCTGATGAATCTGGCCATGTACTCAGTTTAGTCTTGGTTCAGTATGTACTTTAATTCTGTAGTGAAGAAAAACATACAATCATGATAATAAAATGTTGCTCAGTTTTCCTGTCACAATGTCTTAATAGTTCATATAAGGCCTGGCAGTCTAAGGTAAGGTGGCCTTCTCTTTATTTATTTTAGGCAAAGGCCACAGTGGCTCTTGGATCTTTTCAATTATACTTCAATTATGCATTTCACCACACCATAATTTTCCTTGTCAAGTTTTATACCTTACAAAATATTTTTTGTATGTTTTCAGATGCAAAACAAATTAAAATGCTCACTCCTAATTTGCATCATTGATACAATGATATCACTCTTTTCATGGTCTTTTCGGGTTAGATTGCTGGTTTCACTTATTGATGTTCAGCATCTTCAGCAGGATGCTTGCTGAAAACCGAAGTAGGGGAAGCATTAAAGAAATTAAACTTTGCAAATCATTCTAGACTAAGATTCAGGAGATCTACTGAGCTGTCTTGCTTCCTCTCCTATAGTTTGCAAATCAATCGTGCAGGAAGGAGCCACAAAAGAAGGCACTCATGCATATCCCAGCTCTCAGATCCATATTCTAGTTTTTCATTCCAACATTTACAAGATTTAACATGTCTAGTATTTGGGATAACAACAGTTTAATAATTTAATGTAATATATTAATGAAACTAGGCCAAGTATTAGCTGACTATATGGGTCCTTACTAGGCTACATTAGAGAGACTGCAGTGAATTTTTTTACTTTTGGATTAAAAGTTCACAGTACAGACAGTCAGTGACATCATTGTGATGTATGTGCCACCTTTTTCTTTTATTTGATTTCCCTCTCTTCTTCAACCAGAAAATGCATGCCAGTTAATTTGAATTGATCATGGCTTCTCTCCTTTCCAGAGTTCCATTGTTGCACCACAAAATCTAAGAGCAATTAACTGAACACTAAATCTCAGGGCTCACAGCTTTAACTGCTTCAGCTTTTCAACTCTTTGTTTGCCTCCTGACTTTTGAAGGCTTATTGGAAATATAAATAAGTAAGTCCAAGATGTCCAAAATCTGTATTGATATTTATATCTTTAAGAAGAAATGAGAAAGAAGTATTTGCAAAATCTACTAAAAACTATAGGCAATCACATTCATTAATGACGCATTATTAGTTACTCAACATATTGAGCATAGGCAATAACACATTTAATCTCTCTTTCCCTCTCTTTGTATGTGTGGGTGTGGAGTCTAGAGAAAATTAGACCTCGTACTGTACCCTGATTTCAAATAATAATCGTCACCCGAGAGCTGTACTTTTTATATCTACTTGATTTGGAAGGGAATTTTACTGTAAGTAAAATAACAAAATTGTCTCTCTGGAATTGTGTGTTTGCTTGTATCTATTTACATTTCTGTCATTTAGCAGACACCCTTATCCAGAGTGACTTACAGTTTATACAACTAAGCAATTGAGGGTTAAGAGCCTTGCTCAGGGGCCCTGCAGTGGCAGCTTGGTGGACCTGGGATTTGAACTTATGACCTTCCAATCTGTAGTCCAACGCCTTAAACATTAGGCTACCACATCCGCCCCAGAAATTTTGCAGCAAAGACAAGCATAAGACATGAGCAGCATCAGGTTGAGAAGTGAACTGCCAGAGTCATGTCACAGCAGCACTCTTGGAAAATGGTCTGTATGGGGCTCGAACCATGACCTTGGCGTTATTAGCGCCACGCTCTAACCAGCTGAGCTAACCGGACAAGTCCATATGTTGCTAATATAGTCTTTGATCTGAAGTATATTTAAATATATTATAAAACATGCTTTATTGTTTTCACAAACTTGTTGTCAGTGCTTCTCTAAGAACTATACCATTCCAAAAATACACCATAGTCTACAAATATGGACATCCAAGCTATGATTTAGGAACTCTGTTAAGTTCACAGTCATTGGACTATAAATAGAAGTGTTAATAGTTTGTTTTTATAATTTTTCAAAATGGAAAGAAAGTAATCGTAGTTCATTGCTATTGGCTGTATGTTTCATTTCATTGTCCTGCTGCAGAATACATTTGGGGCCAATCAGATGGATATGTACTGTATCAGCCTGTATTTTCAGCTCTAAGGACATCATTAATCCTGACCAAATCTTTAACTCCATTTGCAGAAATGCAGCCCCAAACTTGCAAGGAACCTCCACCATGCTACACTGTTGCCAGCAGACACATTATTGTACTGCTCTCCATCACTTGCAAACAACATGACTCCTACAACAGCCAAGTATTTAAAAATTTAATGCATCAGTCCAGAGCACCTTCTGTTATTTTTCTGCACCCCAGTTCCTATGGTTTTGTGCAATGTTGCTAAGCCTTGTTTCCACACTGGATGTATGGCTTTATGGCCGTAGTTCTTCCATGAAGACCACTTCTGGCCAGACTTTTCCGAACAATAGCTGGGTGTACCTGGGTCCCACTGCTTTCCGCCCGTTCTTTGCTATTGGCACTGCTATACATCTTCTAATGTCAAATCAGTGGGAAAGAAATTAAAAGTACTTGACAAGAAGGTACATAGCTGTTCAGTCAGCTAGGGGTTTGGTAGACAAGAGCTTGATAAATGGTATGAACTCAATGGGCAAATGGGTGCACTATATAGGTTAATAAAAGTATGCACAGTTTTTCTACATAATATTGTGACATTCTATTTCTATATTAGCAATGTTTTTAAAAAAAGTTTTTTTTTTAAATTTAATTTAAATAAGAGATTGTGTAAGTATCTCAAAGGGCTGGCATGGACAATCCTCTATCTGAACACTAGGTTGCCTTCGGAAGTGTTTGGTTATTTATTGTGGCATGTGGGTTTTGTATTGTGTTCCTTATTTTCCTGCCTAGTTCTTTCATAGTGTTTCCAGTGAGTGTCATTTTTGTCCCAGTATTTGGGTCTGATTTTGTTCCTATGGAGGCACCTGTCCCATGACACGAGGTACTTTAATTTTGCCCATAAAGTAATCATCAAGTTAGGTACATAAGGTGGTTACTACTTGAGTTACTGCATAATGAAAATGCTTTCTAAAGTAGCTTACTTAAGGGCCACTGAACACTGCTTTGTCTGTGCTAGAAGAATGCTGAGGCAGAACCTGATCTAGTGGAAGGAATGAGGGTTGATTTAGGGAAACCATTTCCAGTAGTGATCATTTAAATTGCAGACTTAACAGTAAACAGTTGCTATGTCTTTTCTAGGCCACAACAAAGAAGGACATCATCCCGAACCTCCTGGCGCAGCATCCAGCAGACCCAAAACAGGAGACTCATTCTGAATGAAAAAGCAGTTCTTTTTGAAAGAATATGTATTCATATGCAATTGTATCTGGTTTATATTTAATAATTTCACCAGAGCACTTTTGAATTCACTGTTCTGATTGGTCAGGTGTTGATTAGGTTTCTGTAACACTAGCTCTGAAAGTGCAAGTCAAATCAGAGCTTTATATTAGCCCTTTTACAATTTTTAGTTATTTAAGGAATGAATTTGAAATGCATACTGTATGTGTACTCTTAACTGGACATCATGATTCACCAACTATATTTAAGCTAAAAAAAATCAGATACCTGTTTGCAAATTTCTGCTTGTAAAATACTTTGTTTCAGGCTTATATTCGAATGTAAATCCGTTAATTTTTTTCAGAATTTTTTAAATTCTGAATTATTTATCATTATATTTCTTGAAGGATATTTACTGGGGGGGGGGCTTGGTGGTTAGCCCGTTTGCCTTACACCTCCATTGTTGGGGGTTCGATTCCAACCTTCGCCTTGTGTGTGTGGAGTTTGCATGTTCTCCCCGTGCCTCTGGGGTTTCCTCTGGGTACTCCGGTTTCCTCCCCCGGTCCAAAGACATGCATGGTAGGTTGATTGGTATCTCTGGAAAATTGTCCATAGTGTGTGATTGCGTGAGTGAATGAGAGTGTGTGTGCCCTGCGATGGGTTGCCACTCCGTCCAGGTGCTGCCTTGATGCCTGATGATGCCCGAGTAGTTCAGATAAGCGGTAGAAAATGAATGAATGAATGAATGATATTTACTGCAAACCCAATATTATATACAGAATGTGCATATTCTTTGAAAGAAAGTTACCATCTTTATCATTGTAGTTTTTTAAAAAATGAACACAGTAGAGAACAGAGAGATATATTGTATAGTGGTGGAACTTCCCTCAGAGTCCAGTGATGATTGTAGTGATATAGCTTCCAGAAAATGTATGCTGATTATGTCTACATTATGTCTAAATTGGCCCTAAATCACTAAAGCAAAAAAATGCCAACAGGTGCCATGAAACTACATGCACACGAAAAACCAAGTATATCTGTATTCAGTGACCCATGGCTTTGTGCCCTTGGTGCTTTGCCAACTTTCATAGTATGTAGATTGGATAAACGGAAATAAGAGCTACTTATGGTACCATGGAGTTTATCTAAAAGAGTGTATCTGGAGTATAAGTCAATCATTTTCTTCTCATCATATAACTTCATAAATGACATAAAAATGCATCTTGAAATTTATTTCTTCTTTATCTAGACCTTTAGAAGAATAAAAACACCTTGAAAAATCCTGAGTTAGGTTGTCATGAAGGGTTAGGGCACTTGTTCTAATGCATTTTATTTGATGGATGTACTTAAGTCTAATAATGAAAGAATGAAAATGGGTTGTTATATAGCAAATTAACAAACAACATATAACCTTTATTGTAAAGCTTTCTGTATTTAATATTTTGTCTCTAGTGTCAGTGCTTCGTAACAGTCAATTTTCTACAATGGGTAACTCTTAGGGAAGACTTTGCGCTTGCTGAATTCTTAATAAGATGACAAGATTTTTTTTTCTTAGCAAGATAAAGAAAAAGAAATAACAGAGAGACAGGTGAGGGAATTTGTATCTTCATATAAGTTAGTGACAACACACAAATGTTTTGCAAACATTCCAAAACCATTCCTATTAAAACGTTTTATCTGTATCTATTTATATATTCATTTTCACTGAATCATAAATTTAAAAAATAATCCATAAAGTTTTTTTTCTCATTTTAACTCATTATTCAAAAACTTATGTATTAATAAAGACTTTTTCATCTCAATTCTCTTTTTTTCTATCTCAATTTTGCATTTTTCCCCTCACTGCCATTCCAATATGACCATGATTAATAGCTACTGCTGTTTTTTCAGACCATCACCAAAGTCATGAACTCCACAGAGATGTGGTGTGAATTAACATGTGTGATGGTTTCTGGGCTTCAGCTATATTCTGATTTATGTCACACCCAGGCCATAGTCTTGCCTTGGGGAAGAAAGTTGATAAATGTGGCAGGATTGGTTCTTTGAATTTTAGCACTGTGGGATGATGGCACAGTCTTTACACTCTTCTCATTGGCTCTTGAGTACTGCTATTATTTGGAAGAACTTATACTATACTTGTAGCAGAGATGATCCTATGGTGGCACTTATTTTATTCAGAAATGATAATCGCATTCATGTCACTGGTTACATCATTATGCTTTAAAAAAATCATCATTACAACAAGTAATTACATTTCAGTTTCACAGAATAATACCATAGTTTATAGTGAGACTACAGTCAGACTGCATACCTTACAAAAGAAGAAGTTTTTGACTGTAGTCTACATGCCATGGCTGACCTAGATTACAGAGTTCATTGCTCTCTCAGGTGATGGGAATTAATTCATTTGGACAGATTAATATTTCAACCCTTTACATAACTCTCTTCATTGGATGTTCCCACTTGTCCTTTGCTCTGTGGGGGACAGAGGGAGATGTGCCAGTCAGGATGTGTTTTTATGCCTGACAGTGACACTTCCACCCCAGTGTGGTGGGAACATTTTGAGCCTTGCTCCCTCAGCTTGCACAGTCGAACTGATCTTGCTGCATAAGCACTCAAGCCTAATCATTCCACATCATTCTACATGGCTGGAATATACCAGGGTTATATGAAAAAATATGAATATATGAGGACTGTGAGTTCTGCAAATAATTTAAAAAAAAAAACAAAAAACACAAGGATCCCTAATGGGATTTCCTAACACTAAGTTGCCCAACTTTCCTTCTCTAATGCTGCAGTATGTCATGTTGGAGAACTTAGGAGGATAGAGAAACCTACTTGATAAAAATGGCTGCAATTTTTAATCTAACATCTATCAGGTCTGGGAGCTCTTTAGATAATAATGTTGGTGTGCAACAGTAAGCTGATTTATGAATATTAGCAGAAGCAGTAGTTAACAAGGGACCTCCAGAGGAATATATACTTTTAAGGTTGAGTGAATAACAAATGCCTTTTAGAAAACTGGTGGCCACATAGACAGTGTTATACAACAGCATTTTAATGATTATAATGTACATAATAAATATTTGTTTTTAAGTAATCTTCAGCCAGTATACTGTAGCTTTGAAAGAGCCAGGAACCAGTAAGTGAACCAGTAAATTCATGGAATTTGAAGGGTTAAGCCATCCTTAATTTAGTTTCTTTAATGCAAACAATATGAGCATCATCCTTAAAGCCTGAGTCAAGATGATGCATTGCAACTTATAACAAAGAAAAAAGAATACACCCAGAAGAGGTGAAAAGAATACACCCAGAAGCTCGCAAGTGGCTTCTTCTTCTTCTTCTTCTTCTTCTTCTTCTTCTTCTTCTTCTTCTTCTTCTACCACTTATCCGGGGCCGGGTCGCGGGGGCAGCAGTCTAAGCAGGGATGCCCAGACTTCCCTCTCCCCAGACACTTCCTCCAGCTCTTCCGGGGGAATACCGAGGGGTTCCCAGGCCAGCCGAGAGACATAGTCCCTCCAGCGTGTCCTAGGTCTTCCCCGGGGCCTCCTCCCGTTGGACATGCCCGGAACACCTCCACAGGGAGGCGTCCAGGAGGCATCCGAAACAGATGCCCGAGCCACCTCAGCTGACTCCTCTCGATGTGGAGGAGCAGCGGCTCTACTCTGAGCTCCTCCCGAGTGACCGAGCTCCTCAGCCTATCTCTAAGGGAGCGCCCAGCCACCCTGCGGAGAAAACTCATTTCGGCCACCTGTATCCGGGATCTCGTCCTTTCGGTCATGACCCAAAGCTCATGACCATAGGTGAGGCTAGGAACGTAGATCGACCGGTAAATAGAGAGCTTTGCCTTGTGGCTCAGCTCTTTCTTCACCACAACAGATCGGTATATCGACCGCATCACTGCAGAAGATACACCGATCCGCCTGTCGATCTCCCGCTCCATCCTTCCCTCACTCGTAAACGAGACCCCAAGATACTTAAACTCCTCCACTTGAGGCAGGAGCTCTCCACCAACCTGAAGGGGGCAAGCCACCCTTTTCCGACTGAGAACCATGGCCTCGGACTTGGAGGTGCTGATTCTCATCCCCGCCGCTTCACACTCGGCTGCAAACCGTCCCAGTGCACGCTGAAGGTCCTGGTTTGAGGAAGCCAACAGGACAACATTATCTGCAAAAAGCAGAGACGAAATCCTGTGGTCCCCAAACCGGACCCCCTCCGGCCCCATACTGCGCCTAGAAATCCTGTCCATATAAGTAATGAACAGGACCGGTGACAAAGGGCAGCCCTGCCGGAGTCCAACATGCGGGAATAAGTATGACTTACTACCGGCAATGAGAACCAAACCCCTGCTCCGGTCATATAGGGACCGGACAGCCCTTAACAGAGGGCCCCGGACCCCATACTCCCAGAGCACCCCCCACAGGTCACCACGAGGGACACAGTCGAAAGCCTTCTCCAAATCCACAAAACACATGTGAACTGGTTGGGCAAATTCCCATGAACTCTCCAGCAACCTGGCGAGGGTATAGAGATGGTCCAGTGTTCCACGCCCGGGACGAAACCCGCATTGTTCCTCCTGAATCCAAGGTTCGACTATCAGCCGAATTCTCCTCTCCAGTACCCTGGCATAGACTTTTCCGGGGAGGCTGAGGAGTGTGATCCCCCTATAGTTGGAACACACCCTCCGGTCCCCCTTCTTAAACAGAGGGACCACCACCCCAGTCTGCAAGTCCAGAGGCACTGTCCCCAACCTCCATGCGATGTTGCAGAGGCGTGTCAACCAAGACAGCCCCACAACATCCAGAGACTTGAGGTACTCAGGGCGGATCTCATCTACCCCCGGTGCCTTGCCACTGAGGAGCTTCTCAACTACCTCAGTGACCTCAGCTTGGGGAATCAACGAGTCCACAACTGAGCCCTCGCCCTCTGCTTCCTCAGTGGAAGACATGTCGGTGGGGTTGAGGAGATCCTCGAAGTATTCCTTCCACCGTCCGAGGATGTCCCCAGTCGAAGTCAGCAGATTCCCACTCCCACTGTAAACAGTGTGAGCAGGGCACTGCTTCCTCCTCCTGAGGCGCCGGACGGTTTGCCAGAATTTCTTCGAGGCCAACCGATAGTCCTTCTCCATGGCCTCACCGAACTCCTCCCAGACCCGAGTTTTTGCCTCCGTAACCACCCGGGCTGAAGCTCTCTTGGCCTTTCGGTACCTATCAGCTGCCTCCGGAGTCCCCCGAGATAACCAGGCTCGATAGGACTCCTTCTTCAGCTTGACGGCATTCCTTACTTCCGGGGTCCACCACCGGGTTCGGGGATTGCCACCACGACAGGCACCGGAGACCTTACGGCCACAGCTCCGAGCGGCCGCATCGACAATGGAGGTGGAGAACATGGTCCACTCGGACTCAATGTCTCCAACCTCCCTCGGGATCTGATTGAAGCTCTGCCGGAGGTGGGAGTTGAAGATCTCTCTGACCGGAGACTCTGTCAAACGTTCCCAGCAGACCCTCACAGTACGTTTGGGTCTGCCAAGTCTGTCCAACTACCTCCCCCGCCATCGGATCCAACTCACCACCAGGTGGTAATCAGTTGACAGCTCCGCCCCTCTCTTTACCCGAGTGTCCAAGACATACGGCCGGAGGTCAGATGAAACAACCACAAAGTCGATCATCGACTTCCGACCTAGGGTGTCGCGAGTGGCTCGCGAGTGGCTCGCAGCTCGTAGAAAAAAAAAAGCTTTAGAACTGTGAGCTCGTGAGTGGCTCGCAGTTCTAAAGCTTTTTTCTATATAAGCAAAACAAATGATTCTAGTGGCTGCATTCTAATAAAATTAACCAACAGTATTAATCTGGACAGCGTGACAAAAAGGTGTGTGTCTGGATTTCAAGAGCATTACCGCTGTTTTTGTATATTGAGGCAGGAAATTTGATTCCAAGGTCTTTCTTGAACTGTGAACGAGCTGTGTTTTTAATATTGGAATTTTAGGCGACTTTGCAAAGAAGTGGCGAATGCTTAAGTGGCTGGTATTAACAGGAGTCATGCTCAAAGGCAACAAACAAGTGATCCTTTTAGTGCACTAGACAGACTCAGACTGTTTCTCCTACTCTAGGAACACGGGAAGGTGGACAGTTGCCAACTTACACAAAAGCCGGTTTCCCCACTGGCCTGGAAAGTGTACCTATAGGAAACTGTAAAGACCTCAAACTTGCCTGCAAGCTAAAGCCTAGTGCAAGACAGCTCTCCCTTTATTTTTTTTCCTTAAATCAAACAGACCACATAAAAAATGAAGGATATAGCAGTTCCACATGGAACCCCAGCAAGACATTTAATTCAAATAAACAGGCTGAACACAGCTTGGCGGCCCAAAAAAGGGCAATGTGAGGAAACATTTGTGCCTGCTGACTGTGCTAAGAAGAGAGATACTGTTGTGCTCTTGTTCCCTGCTACTAGCTTCAACTTTAAACCCCCTCCAGTGCCCGCTACCCACAACTCCCTACTATTCACCCCCTTACCCTGGCAAATCTTGACCTCTATAATTGCTTCTAATGATCGTACAAAAGGATCTAACTCCAGAGGAAATCCAGAATTACTTGCATGTACGGTGTGGATAAACACAGATGAAACTATATGCTGTTCCCAAAAAAATCCCAAACAAAAGGAGCATTTCAAAGTTGCAAACCTATGGCAGAAGCTTTATTTAATCCTATGCAAGCTCAATTTCTATCCGTACAATTTTCTTAAAAGAGAAAAGACTGGTAATGGGTTATTTTAAATGAGATATTAGTCACAGTTTCTCTCAGTCATGTCCAGAACAATACATCCTGTTCTTCTCTTTCTTTCTCTCCTGATTATAAGTTTTGTTTCCTTAAGTTCATGTTGACTGATGGATAGGACATTAAGAATAATGGCTTGACCACTTAATTGCTCATAATTCTGAATAAACTTAAAGAGATCTTGCAATCTAACTTTTCTTTGTCTCTTTTGGCTGGATATTCTGGATATTCCGATCAATTTCAATTTAGCTCCAATGTGTTTCTAAACAAATGTTAAATTTACATCATAAAAACTGTGTAAAATTACATCTGACAGAGGATTTAGACCATAGATTATGGATTATCCACTTAGTGAGGTCAATTAGTGCTACACTCTATGCTCCATAGGGTATTGAATGTGCAGCTAGAGAAGACAGTGAATTGAGCCTCACATCAATAAATTAATTAATTTATATTTTATATTAGAATATTAAATTAATACTACAAATCACATTTTAAGTCTCATATTCTATCTGTGTGTTCTTGCCAAACCTTATAGTTTCCCATAACAAATTCTTTGTTTCTTTTAATTAGTTTGGATGCTGTTGTGATTGTGAAGTGATTGTGTACTGTATGATTATGTATCCTTTATCTAATGTGTATTTCAAAGAATCTATAAATTAACCCAAACCTATTATGCTTTATCTATTTCTATTACAATGAGCCTCATTGTTTAGTGAAGCTCTTGTTTTAAATTTTAACATTAGCATTAAATACATTACACTGTGCTCTGACCCTAACTTCCTAACGAGCTGGGATATGAGAAGAAAAGAATTTCACTGTGCTTTAATGTATATTTGAAAAATAAAGGCTTCTTCATAGTCTTCTTTTTCTTCTACTTCTACACAACGTTTTGTGCAAAGTGAGAGAAGCTTTGTGTATTTGCATGTCTGTGAGATAAGCTGGGATGTTTACCATCTGAAAGCCATCAGTGAAAGTCAACAGGAAATTGACATGGACCTCTACAGTTTTGCAGTTTGTGTTTGGGCCCCTATATATTCAAGGCTCAAAGTTTAATACTTGTTTATGTTCTGTAAAGCTGCTTTGAGACAATGTCTATTGTAAAAAGCGCTATACAAATAAACTTAAATGGAAAAACTTGAATTAAGCTTGAATAACACCAGCATATTAATTTGCATGGTCCCATGGGATCAACCTCCACCCCGTATCTATGTTGTGAAGTTCTTATGGCGTTTGACACCTGTGCCATTGTTTGTTTGAGCTGGACTTCCAGCTAAGACATTAACAGAACCAGAGTTCTTTTTCCCATAGCCTGAATTCCTCAGTCAAATAAGGATATCAAATATTGCTGACTTTGTGGATGGCAGATTGTGGCCTGTGGGCCAAATCCACATCCCCATTATGATGGGAAATTACCTGTAACTTAATGGAATTCACTAGATCAGGCACCTGTGCCACAGACTATTGGTACCAATAAAACTTTGCATACAAAGGTGTCTTTGTCATACAAAGGTGTTTTTAGGTGTCTGAAACAGATAACAGCTGCCTTGATGAATTAATGACAATCTCATGATGCAATGTCTTTATTTCAATTTGGACAGGATATAATTACCTGTTTTTTTCCACTGGCAATTTTATTAAAAGTAACATGCAGCATAATCTTTATAGACACATGCACACACAAATTGCTAACAAAGTAAATTCGGAGAGGATCTGTAATCCTTAAAATAACCTTGTAATAATTACATTACCCCAGCTACACATGTAAATAATCAATCTGAATAGGACTTTTTGCCTAGGCCTAACATGGGTAAATTTTAAATCCAACATGTAAAATAAAATTACATTACAATTGAAGAAAACAAAATATCTATTTGGACACCAGCTACTAGCATATCATATGAAATAAAATTATATTTCCATATAAAGTGCTTCGTCTCTTCTACTGTGACGTTGTCAAACAAGGAGTTCCAGGGTCTAATCTGCACTCCAGTTCATCCCATGAACTCCAAACTCCAACATACTGTATAAGTAAACTTACAACAGACCACACTTTGTACACAGTGGGATTCTCATGATGAAACAGGTTTAAACTAAGACAGAAAGGGAAAATTGTAATTCTACCACATTCAAAACATTCAGGATACTTGTGTATAGTATGATTGTGTGCTGTAAGCTTGCGGAAGGCCCCATATTGGTGTGATCGCAACGTGTCTGCAATCTTTTGGCCAAATGATATGCTTCAGTTACACTATCTATAATGTTAGAAATATGAGAGTCTATGAGCAGTACCCTCTTCTTTGTGTCTATCATTCAGGAAATGTAATATTAAATGCAGTGAAGGGCAGAAGATTGGTGTAAAGAATTCTAGCATGTTTGATATTTTAACCAAGGAGCCTGGAAGACTTGAAGTATTATTCGCTGTTTTGAAGAAAAGGTTTTCAAGTGGTTTCTCATTTATAAGCCCACAAATCTTCCCAAGAACCAGGTCCACAGCCTATTATCAAATAAGAATAATTTCTCCACAAAGTCATATATAGACTTTTACCATGGCTGGTTATGAAGGCTTTACCTCACAAGCCTGTACACTTCAAAAGCTATGTAATTGAAAAGCATCTCATGGGCATCCATAGCTATCACAAACACACACACATCTGGTTCATAACACAATGTTCCAACTGATTCAAAAATCTTCAAAAACCAGATCATGGTTACCTGCTGTTTCAGATTAGATCTGTGCCATTTTGAGCTACAGTGGAGCATTTATAGCTGTATGATTTATTCAAGGCAACACTCATCATCATGATATCTGTCTAAGGACAAAGTTCAAACCTCACTCAAGCATGGAATGAAACTGGAGCAGCATGTTCTGTCTCTGGTGTTCCTTGCACCCAATTGTAAATTGATTGTTCCAGAGGTACAGTGCATAGATGAGAATTTGGGGAAAGAGTGGTACGATGCAAAGGAAAATACTCATTGGAGAAGATTGTAATGGCCTCTGGCAGGTTCCTATGACCATGTCAGTATGGATAAAGTCAGCCTGTCGAGCCACCCAGCTCCCAAGCAGGTTTAGGTCCTGCACCAGCCTCTGGTACTTAATTTCTGACTTCCTTCACTGAGGATTGTCCTTATGAACTCCTCAGGTGCTCCACGAGGCTTAAAAAAGAAGAATTGGCCTTGCCATTCTAATACTTTCAGAGAATACTGTATGTAACCTTCATCCAGCTTGTTGAGAGACAGAGAAGAACAACAGGAAAAGTTGGGGGCTGCAGCCACAAGTTGCAGATAGAGTTGCAAAAAATTGGCTGTGTTAGATTTTACCCTGCTATTGATGAAAGTGTTTTTAACGTGAAACTGAATTGCTGTGGCTAGTTTATTTTTAGATTTAGGCCAAATAATTTTTATAGTTCACAGTCTCCTGGCTGTTGTTTTAGCTAAATCAATTTTGCACAAATACCTACTAAATACTAAATACTCAGGGTTTTTCAAGTATAAAGTACAAAGTATAAAGTTGCTTATCACAAATCTCCATCTATCACCATGTCACATAACAGTGAATAACACAGCATAAACTGAAGTGAAATTTAAAATGAAAACACCAATGAATTGAAAGTTGGAGAAAAACATTTTGAGCATTTGGTAAATGGAGAGAAGCAGCTCTGTTTATTTACAAAACTAAATTCAGGGCAAGGAAAATGTGAACAAAAGCCTAAAAATGATCAATGGACATGTCTGGTTTATAACAGTTTTTCATGGTGACTGAAATAATCATGATTATGGCTCTAAATGTTCTAGAAGCATAGTCAAATCCACCTTTAAGCATCTCTACTGATGTATTGGTGCTTATTTCTTTAAAAAACACACTGAGGGAACGACTATGAAAAAAGAGAGATGAAGAAAGAAAGAGAGAGAGGGGGGGGGAGGGAGAGAGAGAGAGAGAGAGAGATTCCTTACAATATACCTTAGCTATACATCAAATCATGGAAAATTCCATGGATGCCCCCTGGTGGATTTCTGTTATTACTGATTTTCCCTTCATTGTGAATAAAATATAAATATAAAGGGTGGATCAAGAGAAAGAGGTTGACGATTTATTACTAGTATTACCAGAAAACATGACGTTGATGATGACTTTTAGCAGTATAGCAGTATTCATTAATCTGTCACACATACAAACACACCAGACAAATAAAGCTAACAGAATGGCAATGCAAAACTGTTCTTGTACTCATCTAGCTGACTCGCAAAACACAAGAAAAATGTTATGGCATTTTTTACAACAAAAATATTTACAAGAACTAGGCTATCTAGGCTAGGCTAAAAAGCAGACATTGAGCCAAAATTAAATTTCAAAACAATTGTGGCTGAGCTCACAGATATTTAGCCTATTTACGTCAATAGACTATATTGTGGGCCAGAAATGGTCCAACATTTTGAGGTTCACAACATTTGTGATGCGAGTCAAAGACGGAAAAAAATCAAACAGCCATATGTAATATACTTGTGGCATTTAACGCTCTATTTAAAATTATGACTTGCTAGGATACAAAATCCACAAATTACATGACAGTGCAGCACACAGTCTAGTACACCTGATGTAACCGGTGGCAGCTGGATGAATTCTATTAACCAGCAAAACTACATAGATGCTACATATGCACATATACAATACAAATATTTATCTTTAAGGTTCCGAAAATCCTTCAAGTTAAATGAAAAAATCATGCTGATGAGTTATGATAGTTTAGTTTTCAAAAAACTATATTAAATGCAAACTGTGATGAATAGAAGGAATAGAATTGTTTTTCTCTCCACCTTAATATATAGTATGTAGGTCATATGCTTAATTGAATGCTAAATTTCTTATGTAGATGGAGATTACATGTGGCTTTGGCAAAACAAAATGTCCTAGTTTATTAAGAGATTCACTGGTACACACAGGCACTGCACCTAAAGATGTGAAGCGATGATGTAATGCCTTTAGAGAGCACCTCCCCCTCAGTATGGGACATTCTGCACTGATTTGAGTACTGGCGCATTGAGCCACATTAATTCTTTTTCACTCCGTAGGAATACATGCCTATACATACAGGCGGCTCCAGGGATATTTGAATAGTGATGCAGATTTAGTATTTTTGCCTGTACACACCACCACAATGGATTAGAAACGAATAACAGGCTTTCATCTTTAATCCAAGGTGTATTTACATTTACATTACTACTGCATTATCCGTTTACAGACATTTTTAACATGGCCCCTCCTTTTTCAGACAATCTCAAAAATATTTGGACAAACTAACAATTATGAATAGAAGGAATATTTTTAATACTTAAATGCAAATCTATTGCAGTCAATGACTTCCTGCAGTCTGGAACCTTTAGACATCACCATATCCCATGAGGCCCATGTGATGCCTTACCAGGTCTTTACTGCAGCTGTCTTCTGTTGCTGTTTGTCTGTAGGTCTTTCTCCCATTAATTTTTGTCTTTGGTAAGTGCAAAGCATTCTAAATTGGGTTGAGGTCAAGATACTGATTTGATTTAAGAATATTCCATCTCTTTCCTTAAGATGTTCTTGGGTTGTTTTTGATGTACAGTATGTATTGGGTAATTACTCATCTGTACTGTAAATCTCTGTCCTACTAGTTTTGCAGCATTTGACTGTATCTAAGCTGAAAGTATATCTTGATACAATTTCGAATTCTCATAACAGTTACTTGTCTAATTATTTTGAACCTCTAAAAATGAAGAGACTGTGCAAAAATGGCTGTAATTCCCAAATGGTTGATACAATGTTTTTTGTACTTTTGGTAGGTTCCATCGACTGCATACAGGGAAAGCCCTACAAGTAATTTTGGAGATTCTCTGACACAGTCATCTAGCCATAACAGTTTGGTAATTGTCAAAGTCACTCAGATCCAGGTACTTGCCCATTTTTTCTGGTTCCAACACACAACTGCAAGAACTGACCATTCATAATATACCGCACTCCATGACATCCCATTGCAACATAACAATCAATGTTATTCACTTAGTATTAATTTTATATTTGATCAGGTCTGGTGAGTTTAACTTTAACTAATGCTCAACTCAAAAGCAGAATTTTTATTTGTATGTATTCTTTTTACCCACATGTGACTTTGACGAGAAATTGTTTTTTATCTTTCTGTTGATGAAAGAAGAGACCTTTAAAAAGTTGTGGCTTATAACTGAAATTATAGCTTTCAGTTATGTTCAGCTCTATTTGGGGTGTAACAGGGCATCAGATAGCAGAAATAACAGATGTGGTGAGAATGGTATACTACAATGCCTTCCATCACTAAACACACATCACCCATCTTAAACACCAAAACATGATCCTTTATTTTCTCAACTTATGAACAGTTTATTGTGAATAAAAATTGTTTACGGAGGGTCTGCAAGTTGAAAATAAATGAGGAAAATGAACAGATTGGTCTGAGCTGAGAAGACATTTCTAGAAACTCAAATAGGAACACTTTACAGCCATGTTGATGAGAAACGCATTTCGATTTTTTTTGTGTTTACCCAACATTTGTGATGAGATTGTGGTGTGTGTAAATCCCAAGAGATCTGCAGTTACTAAACTACTCCAGCCCATTTGTTTTTCATTTTGATATTTGATGTAAACATTACCTGAAGCATTTGACCTGTATCTGCATGATTTAATGCACTGTGCTGCTTACACTTGACTGGTTGATAAGACTACACAAGCGTCAGGTGTAAAAGTGTTCCTAATAAAGTGGCATGAAAGTGTACACTATCTCTTCTCACTAATACAATTGCAAGTATATTCCAAGTCATATAATTGTTTAAAAAGTGTGGTCAAGTTGCATCTGTATAATCTACATTCTCTTATCTTTTTTAAATATTATTAATATAATAGTATACTGTACCCCGTCCTCAGGGGACAGCTTTATATTGATTTAGGTTGAGCTCTGTGTGTATTCCACTTAAGAGAGTGATATTATATCCACAATATTCTCAATGCAAATGAGAATCATAAGGTCCAGTTTCAGTCCAAGTGTTTTAGACATTGTCATGTAAGGACATTCTGACAGAGTTTAAATTTAATCAGATGTATATTTGAATTGTATGATCTGGGAGAAATGCAATGCAATTAATTGACTAGCTATACAAGTGACAAAAAAATTTTGATAAGCTTTTAGGACAATTACAGTTGCACATTACATTCTTTGCTTAAGGACAAAAACTGCCTCATTACTTTTGGTCAGATCATTTTAAAATTCCTTAGATAGCATAGCCAACAGCTCACTCAATAAAATCTATTTTGTATATTTTCTGCACTAGTAAATTGGTGAAAGGTTGGTGAAAGGTTATTTAAACTTATTCTAGATATATTATGCTTTTCTGTAAACTGCTTCAATTAATACATATTAAAGAGCTTAGAACACAGGTTCCAAGTGTTTTAAATTTCTTACATGTTGTGAAAAGCATTTGCTTCCCACTGAATGCACCCTACAAGATATCGGCAATAAATAAAAAAAAGTACAAAATGACAGTTGAGAAATCAGCTTTATTTTACATGCACCAATATCAACTTTTCCTACAAGTCCTTTAAATGCTGATATCTTTAGAGTCACACAAAGACAGACTCTAGCTCACCCAGAGAAGATATGCTTGACAAATGAGATGTAGTTGATGCACCCATTTGTGTCCTCTTGTCCAGACATGAGGCGGTCCACCTCATCTTCAGTCATTCTCTCCCCCAGAGTTGCCAGAACATGGCGGAGCTCGGCACCCATCACTGTACCATTGCCTTCCTTGTCAAACACCCTAAGCCCTTCAACAAAGTCCTCAAATGTACCCTGATCCTTTGCTCGGGAAATGTGCTGCAGCATTGGGAGGAACGTATCAAAGTCCAGCATCTTGGTGTTCATTTCCTCTGTCTTGGGCTTCCCTAGAACAGCATGCACTTCAGCATTAGTAGGGTTATAACCCAAAGCCCTCATCACATCTCCACACTGGGCATATCTTATTTTCATCTCTCCTGTTGGTGTCTCATCGAATAGAGTGAAGGCATCTCTAAACTCCTCAATCTGGTCTGGTGAGAACTCCAATGCAATACTCTTCAGATCAACCTGAGGTTCTTTGGGCTCCTCCTGGATTGGAACAGGAGCAGGAGCTGGAGACTCTTCCTTCTTAGCCTCAGGTTTTTTGGGTTCTGGTTTCTTGGGTTCGATTTTTTTTGGGGCCATGTTGCTTATGCTCGCAGCCAGTTGTCAGGAAATGGGAGTGAAGCACAAGCTGTATGTGACAGCCTTGTGCTTTTATACATGCCTTGGAGAGTATGAGATAAGGTTTATCAAAATCAGCGAACTGGCAGACTATAAATGGAGATGGATAGAAATAGACATGAGTGGCACTTTGGTCACATTGGAATGCTTGCTATGATCCATAACAGTGCAGGCTCAACCTATTTATTTACCCTTCTAAAACTTGAATAAGTATTGGCTGAATTCCTTGTGTTTAAATGTTCAATATATCTGCCTGGCTTTATATATACAAACAAATGACAGCCTGTAATCTGATAAATATTCATGTGATGAAATGATCTATCAAATTTATATTGAATGTTTGGAGATTTATTGCACATTCCACTATGACAGTAGCCAAATTCTTGGATAAAATGATTAGCTTCTTGTATATATTATATATTATAGCTGGTAGTATATATTAGCTGGTATAATCTTGGACTCCAAGATTGCATCAAAGGATCAAGCTTAGAGACATATGAGATCAAGGACAATGGGGCAAGGATAAGGAGAAGTGAAAGAGCAACTGACATTCCAACAGAAGACACCATGATATCATTAAAGTGCCATTTTGTTCATATGACCTTTTACACGTACGAAAACAGTAACATAGTATATAAGGATTCTCTGGTGGTTATTCTGGGAGAGACATTAATGGATGGGGCTGATATATTGTGTACAGCAAAGAAAGACACTGTCTATGTACAATTTGGACTTACAGTATATGGTCAGTTCGAGTAGGTAAAGGTGGTTAACCTCACAAACAAAACTGTTTGTAGGTAATTATTAACATGAACAAATTCAGTAGTAGTAGTTATTTGATTTTCCTGTGACATGATTTGTGTCAGTTTGTCAGTTCACAGGCAGCCATACTGATAAGGTGGATAAGGATAAGAAGGATGCTATTCTGAGAAGCATAGCATTGCTCACTGAGACAGCAGCTCTGA
Organism: Tachysurus fulvidraco; assembly: GCF_022655615.1. Taxonomy (NCBI): domain Eukaryota; kingdom Metazoa; phylum Chordata; class Actinopteri; order Siluriformes; family Bagridae; genus Tachysurus; species Tachysurus fulvidraco. Next base: position 11,788,632 of record NC_062526.1, read on the forward strand.
TACAGTAGGTTTGTTTCAGGGTCCCTGAACAATGACCATATACATCAACCCCAGAGTAAGATTATTCACTAATGTTAATAAAATCTCAGTAGGAGTTTTGTCTGAATAATAGGATTAACATATGATACATTCTGTATTCTTAGAGTGGTTAGTCTTCCTGAAAATTCTCGATATATATCATAGACCATTCAATAAAGTCTTGCCTACAGATAAATACATTTCTTTAAATCTTTTACCAAAGCAAAAGTCTGCCATCTAGTGTAACACCTACCAAAACACATGGAAACATTATGAAATTGTATAACTTTCATAAGTCTTAAGTAAATTAATGTAACATTTTAAATTGTAAAAATAGCTGTCATCAAGCAGAAACAGAAGACAAGGGATATTTTAACATGGACCAGTTAAAATACATGGACCAGAACCACAAAGTTTTGAGAACAAAGGGAGGCTATACTCATACGTATTATTATAGTGTTCCTCATAAAGTGTCTATTGGGGTAAAATGGCATGGGGTATCTCTCGATTGTCTGCATTACCTTCTGTTTGGTGTTCAATGTCATGTCATAGACAAAGGTCAAACATTTATTTATTAAGACCTTTATTCAAAATAAAACTTTTTATAATTCAGAAAATTACTTTTAACATAAAGATATTTTTATATGATGACAAAGTCTCTTTTACAGAAAATTTTAACAACTCCTCATTTGAAATTCACTTATAGAAATAATTAGAAGAGTAAAACACAGGTTAAAGCAAAGCAGACTTAAAGCCTCTGGCCTCAATGGCCCTGGCATGACAAAGTCTTATCATGCCTTTTAGAGAAGATGCAACAAGCTGGCTATAATTAGAAATTACTTAAACTGTTTTAAAAATACATTTTTAAATAAAGACTCAAGGACCATCATAGAGAAGCATTTAAAGGTTTTGTGGCAGTCATAGTACTTATAAACCCTTTGGTTCTGCAAAGGAAGCATAAAGTACAAATTAGAAACTTTATTTCAAATAAATTGTATTGTAACATGAAATTTAAGAAAAGTCATTACCTTCCTCCTTTGCAAACAGTTTCTCTTTCACTATGGCTTTGATATCTGTGGAAATGTCATCTTCTTCTCGATCTGCATCAACCTGATGACAAAATGTTACCTTACTATAAATTTCTAAGACAGCTTTCATCTTCCTGTCTTGACATAATCATTGAAGTCCTAGCATATAATGCAGTTATTAATTTTAAAGCATACAATTTGGTAACTACAGTAAAACAAATGGGAAAAGTATGCAGTTATGAGTATACATGTAATGTCAGTTTAGATCATATAACCCAAGTATATGGAATTTTCAACTCTGAGCTCTCACCCTAATAATTAGTCCTCTCTCCTGGTAATACTTGGCTATGAGGGTTATGTTGTGCTTGAAGGTTTCAAGTCGTTTCTCGATGGCATGGGCATTATCATCAGGCCGACCCTGCTGCAGGGCACGTTTCTCCAGGCGCTGACGCAGCTGCTGATTAGAACAAGCTAGTAGGATTACCAGATCTGGAGAGCCAATCTGATGAGAGAAAATGTTGTATTAAAGGATTTTTATGTATCTTTGGTTTTGCTGTCCAGCATACAGAATTATGAAAGTTGATTTGATGATTTCAAAAGCAACTTAAATCAGTAATTATCATCTGATGTATTGTAACGTAACACAATAATAATAACGATACGAAAAAAAAGTGTTTTCACTGATGTAAAAAATGCTATAAGAAAAAAAAGTCATGCCTCAAGTAAACCGGTCAAAAATATTATATTTTTAAAAGTTGGCTTTGTGTATATGTAAATAAAATTTAAGTTGGGTTCTAAGCATTACTGTAAGTAATGAAGTTAAAGGTCTCTGAAGATAACAGGAACAGAAATTGCTATTGCAGAGTATAATTAGATCACCTCATCTTAGTGAATTGCTTACTTGTTCTTCAAAGGTGAACACTTGAGATATTTCCCGTGGGAATCCATCCACAATGAAACCTTTGGCATCTTGTTTCTTGATGAATTGATGCTTGAGCTCCTCAATTGTTGTCTCCTAGAGAATTTAATCTCAGACTGTGATCAAGGCAATCAGTCCATGTGTATTATCAAGTGTTGTACTGTAATATAATAACAGATTTCTGTTACATGATTATTTGCCTACTTTAATATGTATAATGAAATAAAACTGTTTGGAATTTGCTGTGGGGTGTTAGACTATATGATTATACTGACTCAAGATGACTGACACTAATGTTACAATTAACACAGCAGTATGCTAGAAACAACAAACAACAATGACTTGAATTTTACAGGCTTACAGAAACACTAATCCAGATCAAGCTAACACTTATTGTTGGAAAAGAATGTGTACAGCTTTATATCAAGGAGTTAAATATATTACTACAGTGACTGATTTTAATAATCAGTGTATTAATAATCAAATGATGTCACACTAACTAGTGTTTTTGAACTTGATTAACAGATGTACTAAAGTATTTCACATATACATGCACTGTCCACATTATTAGTAACCCCAGCACATTTAAGCAGTTATCTAATAAGCCAGTCATGTAGCAGCAGTGCCATGCATAAAATCATGCAGACACAAGTTACATACAGGTTAATGTCTACATCAAACATCAGGATAAAAGAAAGTGTGACCTCAGTGACTTTGACTACATAAAATGAATAGCAATAAAATGAAAATTGTAGTGTGTTTATATGAGTTATGATCTCCTCCCTGGCAGCTCAAAAGAATCTGGCAATATTTTCTCTTATCATCATGATGTTTCCAGCAACATGTCTATAGACTGTTATATGTAAAAATCCCAGGAAATTTACCAAATATTCATTCCATGGTCGAACATGCCATGGTCAAAGTCACAGAGATCACACTTTTCTTCGTTCTGATGTTTGATGTGAACACAGAATGAACATTTTTACCTGTATCTGCATGATATGATTTTTTTGTGTTGTGTTGATGCCCAATAATTGGCTGATTACACATAAACATGCAGATGGAAAAAAATATATACAGTAGTGAATGGTATTGTGTGGACAGTGAAGTGTATTACTGTATCATCTGTTTGCTGATACAGTCAAGCACTAACAGACGGAACCAGCACATCATACCTGAGGTGCCAGCTCTCCGTTGGCGATGATTTGAGCGATCAGTTCCCATTTCCTGTCACTGGGAGCATGCTGAAGCAGCTGGTTTCTTAAAATTTCCCCAACAGACACACACTCGAAATGATAATGAGCTGCAATCTTAGCGGTCTGAGTGCCCTTTCCACTGCCTGGACCACCTATGGAGAGAAAATGACTAAAAATAACTAAAAGCTCCAATGTCAAAAATGAAATTAATCAATAAGTATTAATACATACTGTTTGACATTTTATTCTGTAAAGTGAAATAGTCTGTAGCACAAATGTTATACAAGTAATATAATAGTTTATCCTGTAATGCCACACAAAACACCTCACCTATGATGAATATGATGGGTGGCCTTGGTTTTAATGGATCAAAGACATCATACTCCTGTATGAGTCCAGAGGATTCTGTCATATCAGAATCACTCTCAATGGAGAATTGAGCCTGAATGGGAGGCAATCTGTCATAGCGTCGGTAAAGCCCAGGACCAGGACCAGGACCACTGTCTGTGGAAAGTGAAATAACATACAATGAGTTCCCCAAGGCTGACTTCCATGAGAGGAACACTCTCATGGAAGTGTGTTTAAGGCTGAACCACAGTGATATTTGGTGTTTAAAATACTGTAGACTAATTAGCCATATTATTTTACACAAGACTCATTGGTCCACCATGTAAGCATAAACAGTATAGCTCATCTTTTTCCTTACACAATTTATGTTGATCACTCTCTAGCATACAGGTGTCAAATACAAATTTGCAAAAATTTATATTGAAATGGCATAAAGAACCAGGGGCTCTATGAGCAGGTCAAACCAGAGGCTCTATGAACAGGTCAAACGTACTGGTTAAAATGAGACACCTATCCACTGTTTTTGATACTCTAACCTGCTAAAAATAATACATTGCAAGGCATTGCACCTTTAGTGTGAGTCACTAACTGATGCCTTGATCCTAAAATCACCCAGTGTAAAGACCAAAAGAGGCGCTAAAAAACTTCTTACAAAGGCAAGAAGTGTGGGACTAAAGACATGTATGTCATAAGCAGAGATAAGCCTGTTTATTTTTGCTATTTGGAAAACAGATTAAAAAAATAAATAAATAAAAACTTAATGATTAAATGGAATCATGGGTTTATTTAGGAATTGCATTTTCTCTGTTCCTGAATAGTCCATAGTGACATTGTTAATCATCGCCTGCAAAAGCACTGATTAATGATATGCTTTTGTGTATGTGTACAAAGTGCTAACTTGCATTTTAGATCCATTAGTTGTATCTCATTGTTTATATAATCTAAGAATTGGTTATTCTGGATATAGCATGTGTTTGTATTATTTTTATAGTTTTACTTATTTTCCACCATGCTTCCTGTTTACAGCAAGATTCTCAAAAAAAAAAAAAACCCTTATAAAGCCTCGCTCTACTTGCATCCCACTGTTTTTGCGTATGCTTGATGCTTTTAGCATCTTTGACAAAATATTGTATTGATTAGTTGACAGACATAAATTAACCAAGCATGACTGTAGTAAGCAGAAATACCAAGCTTGCAGGGAGCTTTCTTTCCCTGTGCAGTGGTAATCGGGGGTAGTGGTTTACGATCAGGCATGATGAAGGTATCCCAGGCCACACATTCAGGACCTCCCAGCTCTCTTGCTTTCTGCAGGCAGTTTTCCAAAAAGCCTAAAGGGTCTTCAGGGCGGTGATACATCAAGCCAGTCAACATGCTCTTCGAAAGAGTAATACAAAATTAATGGTATTAATATTAATGCCTTATAAATATACAACATATGTCTAGCTTGATGGATAAAGTCCTACCACTGCTAATATTTATTATTTAAGGTTATTCAGATAACATATTTAGCCACAATCTTGAATGCATTGTTTTTTTATTATTACTTTTGCTTTATCTAGTCCAGAGATCATAGTAAACAGTCTAGACAAACCAGTGCATACAGATTCCTGGACAGCTCTAGATAGACATAGACATGTGAGATAAAAAGAAAGAGAAACAAAAAACATAGTGGAGAAAATAATAATTGCAAATGGCCACTCCATTCAGCCACCACAGCTGTGCTGTTGGCTGCCCAGGTAAAAGAGGACTAGACCCCCTTGTGTTAGTCAGCGATATACTTTTTATGATGCAAAACAGACACTGTGCATTTACATGTAAATCCACTGAGTGTGCAGATTGAGAAATAATCAGCTACTAAATAAGGCATCAAGGTAGATGAAGTGTTGATGATATCCCGTGTAATAACTCATTGACGATGATGATGATGATAATAATAATAATAAGAAGAAGAAGAAGAAGAAGAAGAAGAAGAAGAAAAAGATGATGATGATGATGATGATGATGATGATGATGATGATGATGAATAGTTCCCATTCTCTTCACAAACATCACTTCCCAACCCTTGGGGAGGTTTTAAGTATTAATAAATCTTTTAAACTTTTAAAGAGTTGTTACATGGACTGAATATTCTGAACAAACTGTTGATTTTTGCATGTGGGAGTAGATAAGATTAATTATGACTAAAAGAATGTAGTGTCTACCTGTATAATTTGACTACACAAACTCATATTCATTAGTGCCCGAAACCCCTTGTGAATATTAGATCAATGTGCCAAAAACCCCACCAACCCCCATCTCAATCTATCGCTCTCTCATTCTTGTTCTTTTATTCTTTGGTCTGTGAGTATGATGATTCACATGATTTAAATAGGCAGCTTGTTACCTTGGAGACAGCCAGTGCACTACATGTGGATTTTTCAATCTTCACCTATCATCAAAACCAAAAGCCTGTCATGTTCATCAATTTCATACAAAAATACTGACAATGTTTCCCCATATAACCTTATAAACTACTGTGTGAAATAAGTATCACTAACTTCTACATTCATTTGAAGTGATTTGTATGCATCTGCATGAAACCTCTCAGAGTTCAACCTCCTTGACACTCTCAAAGGAGAAACTTGCCACTTGCATGCAAACATGTGGATCAATGCACTGCAATCAGAGTGTCCCACTCAAGGATCACCACAGCGACACATTTCAAGTATCTAATTTGCTTTTTAACTCTCCAAACGAAAGAGAGATAATCTTATAGTATATTTCTTGCACCAAACTGTCAGCACTTTTTCCAAAAACAAAAAAGTGGGTGATTTTTTTAAAAGTCAAATTATAACTCAGATAATTCAATCATAAAGAAATAGTTTTTTTAACGGAATTACATTTGTTCTATTATTATATATTCATCAATTGATCAATTTCAAAGTATATAATGTGCACATATTCCAGGACAACACTAATGAATCATTAATGAGTAATTACTGTAAGTGCTTACTTTCAAAACTCACTATGCTTACAAAACTCACTTTTTAAACAATCTGATGCTCATGACATGTTTACAGCTGTGTTCGACCAAACCTGTGCACTTGCTATGAACGCGCAAAAATATGCCATTAACGCGCATAAATGTGCCATTAACGCGCAAAAAATAAAAGTTTAGGCTTGCGTGTTTTTGGTTTATTTCATGCAGTGATTCGGAATTACCTCAAACAGATGAGGGATCTGGCGTTTGGAGAGATACTCCTTGGCGTCGTTGGTGTTCATCTTCTTCTTGTAATCGAACTCAACCAAATCCGCTGGTGAAAGGAGCGTCGAATAATCCGCTCTGTTCAGGGTTGCCAGATTGAAATGACCGTGTTCCACGGAATCCTCGTTTATGAACCCCCCAAATTTACATCAGGACAACACGGGAACGGTGTAAACTGCTTATTTTTCTATTTAGATTTGGTTAAAAGAAATACGTTTAAACGTTTAAAATTTCATGATTTATCAGGAAGTCCTGTTTATTTTTGCGTAAATCTATTTGTAAAAGCCAATACCTCAATAAAACTGGAAACAACGCCTTACAGAACCCCCCCCCCTCTGTGTGTGTGTGTGTGTGTGTGTGTGTGTGTGTGTGTGTGTGTGTGTGTGTGTGTGTGTGTGTGTGTGTGTGTGTGTGCGTGCGGGCGTGCGTGCGTGCGTGCGTGCGTGCGTGTGTGTGTGTGTGTGAAATAATAACATAATACACATGTAATAAATACAATTTCAGCGTGCAAGCATGCTGTTTTGGACACTTTCTCAACTTACTCTACTTAAATCTAATGTTTTAATTCTGATAATGGAGAAAATCCCCGCATTTTCATCACTGTAAACGTGACTAATTAATGTAAAATCAGATTATGAGCCAAAATGGAAAATAATGTGACGTAGATTCAACTCCTTGAATGATGACCAGACATAATAAAACACTCATTTATTTACTGAAACAGATAAATGTTATATGATTAATTTAAAGAGACTATTAACATGTTCTAGTATTGAACATTAGAATGCAATCTTTACTCAAAAACATAATTCAAGCTTAGTTCAATAGGGTTTTGTTTGTTTGTTTGTTTGTTTGTTTGTTTGTTTGTTTGTTTGTTTGTTTATTGGACTGGGCCTCTGTTTTTTTTTTCGTTTATTTTTATTTTTATTTTATTTTATTTTTTTGCTTTTGTTTTTGTTCTTTTTTTAATAAATCATTTTTCTGAAAAAGTTCATTGAAGTCAAATGACCCAGAGGTCCCATGATTTTAACATAGGCTAAGTGCATCACTCTCATCACCTAGGAACAGATTCATATTCAGATTTGGTGAGAAATAATTTTCCACTTGAACTGAAAATGAAAAGAGTGACATTTGCATTGACAGTTAGTGGAAATTAATAATGCTTTAATTTACCATGGCAGTTTGTTGAATTGGAATCCATGCAAACATATTATATTCTTTTTTCCCGATTCATACAACATGTTTTAATGGTCTAATAATATTTTGGCCTGTTTCCTAGAAGTGTTTTCTAAAGGTAGCTTTTCAATACACAATTGGATGCTTCCTCTTGTAACAATTTTTTCATACTCATGAAACAGGCCATGTTAGAGCACAAAGGACCTGTTAATGAGTTAATGGGTGTACTGGGAGAAGAGAGGACATTAAAATGTGCTTTGCAGTGATTCTCTAAGATTGAGAAACTATATTCCAGACTTCATGACACAAATCTTGGCAAAGTCACAGGGTCAACTAGTTCCAACAACGTATCCACAGACTTTGGTATAGAGATCTATACCAGGACAATCTTGTCAATGTCAGTGCTTAAGCATGGCAACAGAAGCTGCTATTAAATGCTGTAATCTCTAACTGGTTGGGTTGTACTTGGGATCAGAGTTTGTGTTATCATTCTCATCAGGATGGAAGGAGACTCGCTGTTCATCCATTCGTTTAGCTTGTACTCTTTGAATGAGACTGAAAAAGTCTTCATCTGGATCTGGAACTGGAGGCAGTGAGCACCTCTGGTCATTGATCCGGGAGGACTGCCAGACACATGGAGACAAATTGTGAAATAGACTCTATATTTGACTTAATTTCTCTATATAATAATACTAGATAATACACTATATGACCAAAACTATGCAGACACCTGGCAATTACACCCATATTTTGGCCATCCCTGAATTGCTCCAACAAAGTTGGAAGCACACAATTGTCTAGAATATGTTTGCTTTGCTATTGGGACATGTTCTGTCATGACAGAACCCCTGAGCATAAAATGACATAAAGATATGGTTTTCTTAGGGTGGTTTAAGTGACATGCACAGAAACAGATTCAAAAAATCTAGTGGAAATCTTTACCAGAAGATTGGTTGAGAGGTTATTATAGCAACAAAGGCCAACTCCATATTTATGCCCATGGTTTTGGAATGGGATATTAAACAAGCACATATGGGTAACATTGTGTCCACATACCTTTGACCATATATTGTATATTATATGAATAATTAAATAATGCATTGGTATGAGTAGTTCAATTAACAAAATGTGTTTTGCAAATTACTATCTCTCAGTAAGGTTTTACCTGATATTTTATGACCATGTTAAAGAAATCATCACTAAGCTCCTGTGGATTACAGGCTTCACATAAATGGCCAGTGTTGTTCTGTGCTATCGTGATACCAAGCCGATCTCCTATACTGGCTCTTTGGTCATCCAGTCGGCGGCTCTGTGAGCTGGCTATCAGTTCAAAGAGCTCCTCTGTTTGGGTGAGGGAAATAAGGGAGGTGGTCCCGGACAGCAGTGGGGACTCACATTCAGATGAGCGGGCTCCAGCTGGGGCCTCTCCTGGCTGGCCATTGGGTTGTGGAAGATGCTGACAGCGCCGGTTTTCCATGTGGTTGTTTGTATAATCACAGAGGACCATGAGGAGGGAGTCCTCATTAGGGGAGCCTTTGCCTTGTCTTTTAGAAGAGAAGAACATGATAAATAAAATGGGACAACTAGACAGACATGTGGCCTACCGTAACTACTTAGGATTGAGCCTTGGAAAGAATACTTGTAGTCAAATCAAAAGAAAACGGAGGTGAGAAATTAGAATCTGTACCACTTGCAGACACCTGATCCATAACTCTAAAGACAAGGGCTTGGAAATACCCAGCCAGTCTGTGAACTGAGGCTAAAACTGTAAAAGTATAAAATGATGTATCCATCCCATTAACTTATTAAAGAAGTATATTTTAAAGAAATTATTTTGCTAAAAAAAAAAAAAAAATACACAATTTCCTGCTTTCCCAAATGTAGTTAGTCAGCCAAGGCATGTTTGTTACTCAATATTTGCTTATTTAGTTGGAGCTACAAGGCTAATTTACACTTTTAAAACTTAAAGCATGCATAAATGTTAAAAAGGTTGTGAGGTGACAAGGTACAGGTTAGGGACCTTTTTAATAAGAATATATGTCGATAATATATATAATATATATTATATATTATATATAAATAATAAATTATTAGTAGTAGTATTATTATTTATTTATTTATTTATTTATTTATTTATTTATTTGTTTGTTTATTGATTTATTGATTATTTAATTAATTAATCAATTAATAATAATAATAATAATAATAATAATAATAATAATAATAATAATAATAATAATAATAAGTGACAGTTTAAATGAAAGGGACCAGTCTGTAATTCAGCTAACTGCACATCTAAAGCATCACATACATGTCTTAATCTGCAATTAATTCAAATCAATTAGATTTGCTTAAGTTCTTCCTGGTAATGTACAGCATGATCGTTTTCATAAAAATGTATAAACGTATGTCACATTGCTAAAGACCACAGTGGCAAGCATTTTGAAACCAGCTTCCATTTTATCACATAGTTTGGTTTCATTCTGGTATGTAAGAATCACATGTGACATTCAAATAAGGAGACACATGCTATATTACTGTTCAAATGCCAAATTTTCAAATGGCATTCTTTAGCCAAATTATCTTTTAAATGAGTTTGAGAGTGTTTGATGATTTAGAGATGCAATTTGTATTATGCTAAACTGGAAGCCATAAAATTCCCTTATAGCTCCTTTGCAAAAAATAAAATGCAAACTTTTAAATTTAATCATGCCATGATCAGTTACATTTGAAGTAATGGGGAAAACATGTATAATTTCTGTCTTACTGTTGAATTTACTCTGTACTCTTTACTCTGAGTAAATTCAACAATTAGACAGAAATTATACACGTTTTCCTCAAACTGGATTAAAGGCTTTATTGGAGGTTTTTGAGATTAAATATGTAATTTTTTTTATGTAATTTTGAACTTGTTTATTGAACCAATCTGACAAACAGACTGGAGAACAAACTTAAAACTGACATCAAATGGAGAGTCATTTTTCTTGTACTTCCAGTCAGCTTGCATAAACAGTATAATACTTCTAAGTTTGTTCTTTAAAATTGTTTGCCATGCTGAAACCAAAACTAGGTCACAGAGCCTAGTCAGAGCTAGCATGATATACAAAGTAAGGCCTAACAAAGTTAAACAATAATAAGTGAATGCAGGATTTATACAAGTCTGCACATAAAAGTATTTACCATAATTTGTATAAAGCTTAAAGATGATAGAGCCTAAATATGAGAGGTACATGACAAATGATGTTTTCATATATAGAATAATCTCTTTGCAACAACTTCAGATGTTCAAGTAACAGCTATTGAGGTTCACACACGCACTGGCTGCAATGGGCTGTTTTTGCACTGAATAGCCTCAGATGGCAAAGCCCAATCACAGACTGAATGAATTCCTAGGCAGACAATAAACACACCTTTCTTGCCTGACACCCAAACGTGTTTGTTATTGAGCAGATGTTCCCAGCTTGCTTATCTTCGTCCGTAATGTAAAAAAAAAAACAGAATGAAATATAAAAGAGATCTTTATAATCCAGCAAAGCGTGTTGCACTTGCCATTTTCACACACCCAGTTTTCCTGTGAGTGGGATTGTGTCTCTTTTAGAGGGGGAGAGGAAGAGAAAAAGATGGGTGGGGGTTGATGGGGTGCATTTGCCCCTCTCAGCTTACATCATGGTTGCTATAGGAACTGCAAATCGCTTCCCAAATCTTGCTCCTGTGTATTCACACACTTGTAGACAGCTAGACATTCGAGCACACACATTTGCTGAAAAGACAGACAGATACAGACAAGGACATGCAGGATAAAATGTATACACAATTGCTCTTACTGTCTGGTAAGCATTCCTGCACTGGCACACGTCCTTTATTAATATAGAAGCAGCTGTTATGCTTCTTTTTCTGTCTAGTTTCAGAATAATCACACATCAGGTTCATAGGAATAAGTGGCCAGGGTTTCGATTATTTATACAATTATTTTCCACAGTGATTGATGAAAAAATGCATTTCTGCTGCATGGAGAAAAGGGGTGGGGGTGGGCAATAACGACTGAAACCGGGGAAACCAAAGAAACACAGTGTAGCCTGGGGCCTTGGCTGAATTGAATGGATGAATGCCCATCCGTTCAGAAAGCCCTGGGGGGAATAAAGCCGTATCTCTCTCTCTCTCTCTCTCTCTCTCTCTCTCTCTCTCTCTCTCTCTCTCTCTCTCTCTCTCTCTCTCTCTCACTCGCCCGCTCGCTCGCTCTCTCTCTATCCCTCTCACTCTCTCTCTGTCTAGCGCTGCCTTTCTCTCTCTTTTCATTTCCCTTGTTTCAGCCCTGCATGCCAGCCAGCAGGGCAGCTGCTACTGCTGGTCCCCAGTTCTGTGTCTGTCTCAGACCCACTGCAGTCCATCCAGCATGCTGAACACATACTACCACATACACACCCACAGCTGCTTCTCGTTTCTCCGTAATACACCACTGCACTGTGGCCCAGCTGCATGGATCCTGTAAACACTTGTATTTGTGTGTGGGTGAGCAGATTCAATAGTCTCAGTTTGATTGGTGTGCAGACACCCACTGCTGTTTGCTTGATTGAGTGGTCGGGAACTGAATATATTTGATTGTTTTGGTTTGTTACTCTGCAGTGAAATCCTCATAGGATGCTGTTACAAGAAAACACAAAATCAATATGTTTGCAGGTAGGAATGACTGAATGTGTCCCCCATTTTCCATTTTCTTCAAAGATGTCCAACCTGTATGGTCTGAGATAATGGAGCACTTCTAAAACTAAGTGTTTGAATTTAAAGAATTTAAGTATTTTTACTGAGCCCGATGAACCTTCTGAAGTCTTCAGATGATTTATCAAAGCAAGACATAGTGGCACTCCACTTTGCACATACAAAAGTTATCTAGGTTAAGCCCTCAATTTAGTATGTTCTATGACTGCTGGGAAAATTGTTGACTTAATACTGAGGTAATAATATTCTTTTATACCACTACTGTGATAACTGTAATAAATGATCTTGCAACACTGACTGTATAAAGTTTCTAACAAAAAGATATTTAAAATGTGTTTTCTTTTCAAAAACATGCATATGAGAAAAGAATTAAAACAAAATAAATGAAAACTAATTGTTGTCACAAATAATTTCAGATTTCAATTTAAAATCTCAGTCACCAGAAACACTGTTTTTCTAGTTTAGCAGTTTTGAGGTTGCCCACATTAAAATACTTTTGACGCTCATGATTGGTGAAAATGAAGGTCCTGGTCAACATGGTGCATTCACAAATCATAAGGTAAAGAGCACTGGATTAATTATTTAATGAACCAGGAAAATGTCATCATACCAACGGACAGGAAAATGTACCATCTGCTGCCATAACACACCTGTAGTTCTAGAAGTAGAAAATTAATACTTAAAATGAATAACAGGCTATTATTGCAATTTCAACACTTAATCTTTAGTGAATACTGTCTTATATAATGCACACACATTACGCCTCCTACTAAAATAAAAAGCAAGGTTTGGTGTACTTGAAGAGGCATTTACAAACTGCAAAAATTTATCCAAGCATCTATATAGGTCTGTGCACGTGGAGCACAGGTTTATAAAAAGGGATCTGTGACTATGTGAGGATCCTGAAGCATCTAGAGATGTAACATCTCCAGTTAGACTCTGCTACAGTATACTAAAGAGGAGATGCAAACTCCATATGGCCTTTGAGGACAACAATCTCCTCATCAATACAACATTTATCAGACTGTATATTTATAATCACACCCTCCAGTGTCACCCATATGAGGATGAGGTTCCTCTCAAGGTTTCTTCCTTTGCCATTCAAGGGAGTTTTTCCTCCTCACAGTCACCTGAGTCACCTCAGACTTGCTCATTGGGGATAAATACAAACACATTAAAATATATTTAATATTAATCTTTAATTTTTGTATTATATTAATCTTTATATTATTCTTTATATTAACCTTTTGTTTTATGTTTATGTTCTGTAAAGCTGCTTTGAAACATATACAAATGCATTTGAATTAAATTGAATTGAATCACATCTGGAGATTGAAATGGCCTTTGCAAAGCACTGGTGCTGGTTTACTTGCATGGTTTCGACAGAGAAAGCACAAGATGATGATGCAAATATACAGGGAATGGTTATGGGAATAAATGTGACATATCCAATTCCCACTATCTATTGCTTAGAATAAAGGATGCTTAGAATAAAGAGCATACAGGATTCATGGCACAGACCGACTTTCATGGATTCGGGGATTGCATTGTACAGCTTTGCTTTAGTATAATTTCGACTCGTAGTGAACTGTCCAATGAACGTTGACAGAAGATAAAAAGCAATGAGGTGAGTGAAATGACTCTGTGGGGGGGCGAGTTTTCTTCTGTGCACGTGCTGCGCTAGGACACTGTTACTAAGAGAGCGCGTGACAAACATTCTAACAAAATCGTTGCATGGCGGATTGAAACCGAGGTCATCAAAATAACTCAAAACTACAGAATTAAGGAAGGCAGAGTTTAAACCCTGTAGAGTTTTTACTAATTACAGATATTTCTACACAAAGATACGACCGTTTAGCTGCTTTATATATATCAAGGTAACTTTCTTCTCCTTTTCCTTTTAAAGCTGGTAATGTTTGTAAATTTGTGATCAAAAATTCTACCAGAAAGCATCCAAAATAATTCATATATTATTTTCATGTATAATTGTTTTAATTAAAAAAAAATAAAAAAACAAATAGTATTAATAATAATAATAATAATAATTACATAAATTAGCTAAAAACATTGGTTAAAAAAGGGGGTATTTTTAAGGTAAAATAATAGTCAAATATTAAAATATAAAAACTCAATTGGTCTTATAAAAACTCTTTTGGACTTTCAGTCTCTCTATGCATCAACTTGGCAACATTTGTATATTTAAGATGCAATATTTATCTCTTCATTCTTTACATAATTGCTATAACTTTTGTTTCATTATATCTCTTGGTTTGTTGGTTTGTTGCGAGATATATTCAGATGTGTGCAATTTCATTGGATGTATAGTTTTGTAAACAGTTTTGTAAGAGTCTCTAAGACTATTCATGCTTTTCAACACCAGGAACATGTGGTGTGACATAATACATGTTGAGCCCCACTCCGATGCTTATCTCTTGGAGATCTCACACGAAGATCAGCTTCCACTTCAGATGTGCAAAGATGCTTCTGAGGTAATTCCTCTCCAGCAGTATGAGTCTCATATCCAAGGATCCCAACAAAATAGTGCTCTGTTTCTTACCTCACTGGCAAAGGCCAGGCCTGTGGACCTTCTGAAAAGGGGCTCCCCAAAATCAAAGGCCCTTGAGAAACTAAGGGCAAAGATTCAGCAGCAGAAGCTGGAAACAACATCTTCAAGTCCAGTAACTGAGATTAAATGTCAAGATCACATAATCAGAAAAGTCTGCAGAGTGCACAGCAAAGGTCTGTAATGTATCTGAGCTTCGGTGAGCTCAAAATGAGCAATGATCTCATAAAAGCTCCTGTAAAACAGATATAAGGACTTAGTGGAATTAAATTATAATGGATTGTGGTGTAATGATTCCTTTGGCTAGGGGAAGAAGTACAAACGGGTATACCTGTGTCTCGATGGAAAGCCGATATAAACCCGTCCTCAGGCAAAGACCGCCAAATGAACCAAGTCCTCAAAGGTGCTGCTCCTAGAAAACGTAAGTTTCCGAAGTAAACGTAACTTCTTTCAAACCAGCTTTACCAAAATGATGTCTTAAGTTAGAATAGTGCAATAACACAGGGTTATACATTTTTCCTTCTCAATGATATAGAAGAACATTATACATACATATCTGCTTGGAGAGATGCCCAGAAGCTTGTGGCAAAGGTCTTAGATTCCCAGTGCATGAAGACCTCAGAATCCCAGGAGAACACCACCAAGAGTAGGCTGCAGAATTCAGTGCTTTTATTGTGGTACAATACACTTACAACATATGAGCATCATAAGATCCAGCCTCTATTGTACAAAAAAAGTCCTTATATTTATGTAAATTGAATTGCAATTCTTCATCAAGCTCATTGTTTAATTTACAGACCACAAGGAAAAAGTCACACAGAGGGATCGTCAACAGATTGCCGCATTGAACACTCAAGGTTTTTCAAAACAAAGATCTAAAGAACCAAATGTGATTGAGAAATCATGTCATCATCCTCAAAGAAACATTTCACATCCCTCTAACCAAGCAAAAATCTCTTCTGGTAGTTGTGGTAAAAGCATTTCTACATGGCACATGCGTGTGAAAAGGAAGGAGAATAAAGGTCCTGTCAAACAAAGTACAGCGCAGAGGCAAAATTCACAAGAGGTACATGAATATATGCAACGACAAATCATTGAGAGGAGAAGAAGGAAACAACAGATGAGAAGAAAGGTGGAATTTGAGCAGGAGAGGAAGAGAAGAAGTGTGCAAGACATAGTGAAAAAACAAAAAGAAGCTCTTTTCAAGACCAAGAAACAGCAGACACAACAGTCCGAGGTATGTATTGAGATGTGTCTGGAATTAGTGCCCTGCAGCTTATTGAATATGTTATAGCAATTATTTCCAATGCAGCCGTCCATTTAATTCAGCTGCATAGACCTCGGTTCATCCCACTGTGTAAAGTTGTTCTCTCACTTTTCTTCTGCTCTGTAATTTTAACAACACTTCACAGCAATGACTCTAATACAGCACCTCTAATAATTATTAAAGTATTCATGATTATAAGCACTGAATTGTTGTTATGGTACCTGCTGTTTGACCGAAATATTATTTATTTTTCTTTTATTTTCTTTTTTCAAGTTTTTTTATATAGTTAAATGTAGCTGTATTGTTTTTTCTTTTACATACACCATATTACAGGATGTTTTTAACAAGCCAGTGATTAAATGATCAGTAATGAAATGAATCAATAAAATGAGTCCCATTGTGTGAATAATGGCAAAAAATCCATTGTTTCATCTGAGTTGGCTCTGATGCTGTATTTCCTAACATTTAATTTCTTAGAAAAGTAAACATGCTGACAAGGAACAATTTGCTGCAAGTAGCAAGACTTTTGGACTGCAGCACAATGCACAATGTGTTGTTTTGGATACATCCAGGTGAGGGCAGCATTATCTAGTATTAGGTTTCAATGTTTTATTGTTTTAGAGAAAAGTCATAATGTGCCATTGTTAATCATGCAATAATGCATATAATTGGTTCTATTGTCTGTTTTTGTTTATGTAGTAAAACTTTGACGATGGAGATGTTTTCTGATGCCGAGTCTAAAAACAATAATTCTGCCTGCCCGTTTGATGTGAATAGATCTTTGATTATCCTGCCTCAGGCTCAGAGACACAGAGTGGAGGTGCTCAGAAAGACAATCACCTCTCTTGATGAACGTGTAAAGAATGAGACTGTACGGCTTGGCATTGGTGTTAATAAAGCATCTCTGAACCACACAAGGTCCATTAGTCATGAAACTGCAGACCGAAAAGATAAAAAAAATAAAAAAAATAAAGAGTCTGCATCCACTAATGGAAATGTGCCCTTAAAGAAAGAAATAAAAAACAGTGTAGGTAAGTAGGTAACATGGTCACTGACAGATAAAAAAAATTATGGCTTTGAAATGACAAAGAATGTGAGAAGTGAGTGAATTTCTTAATATGTATTGTAGATAAGCAAGCTTGTCCAGTGATGTGTGCTCTACAAAGAGAACAGAAAACGATTCAGTGCGCATCAGATCAAGGTGACGGCTCTGAAAGCACAGACTCTACTTGCAAGGTATGACAGAGGATGATAACACATATACTCAGTGCTGGGTTTCTCTCATACAGTAATGTCATGAAATATATGGTGTAAACATCCTTTACCAGTGAAACAATTTGTTAGTTCACAAACAGCTGACTGAACTATAGCCTAATGTATGACACCATACAGTTATAAAGTCATTTTATCTGACATAAATACTAGTTCATGCATTACATGCTGTGTGCAGTGGAGTGAACTGAGTGGGATGTACAGTCAGGGACAGTTCCAATGCCACCTCTCGCTGGCACAGAGTCAGCAGTTTATCAGAGAAGAGGAGCTCAGGGCACGCCAGCTTAGTGCCCTCTTCAGACTCAGAAAAAAAGCACTGTGGGAGAGAACTCAGACTGAGCTCACATGGCTGGAGCACTGTAAGAAGTGAGTGTTACAATAGTACAAATTCCGATTTGATTTCCGTTTCTTTTCAAGTAAATTTGTGACAAGCCTATACTCACACTTCATTTTATTAAAATCATTTTGCTCAATTTGTGAGTCTTTCTACCCCATCCACTAGTGCAAAACAACTGCCTGAATGTAGATTGTAGGCTGTTATTTATTCTGTCAACAGCAGTGACACTGTCAAGGTAATGGCTTAGTAATGTGTTCTGGTTTGAATGTTTCAGATGCAGCAGTGTTGCTAAGATTCTGGAAGTGTTATTGCTGGGTTGAGAAACGGTACATGGCAAATATATACAGCCAACTGCCATCTACTGTCCTAAACTGAACACTAAAATAGGGCTACTGAGTGAGTACATCCCTAAGTGAAAATGTCCACCTGTTCGTCATTCACACATGAGACCGCGTAACACTAACGAATCACATGACACCGGGGAGAGAAAATGTCGAATTGGGCCCAATTTAGACATTTTCACTTGGGGTGTACTCACTTTTGTGGCCAGTGGTTTAGACATTAATGGCTGTCTGTTGAGTTATTTTGAGGGGACAACAAATTTACAGTTATTATAAGCTGTACACTACTTTACATTATAGAAAAGTGTCATTTCTTCATGAAAAGATATAATAAAATATTTACAAAAATGTGAGGGGTGTACTCACTTCTGTGGGATACTGTTACTCTAATTCAGTTATAGTTGTACATATTGATTTTTAGTGCTAATTTAGTGATCCAAATGAAAGTTTAATTAAGGCCAATTAAATGTACCTTGTTACAAAATAGCCACTAAAATTCGTGTCAATATTTTGTTTATTCTTCTAGTTTAGCCTGAAACATGTTATTCATTAGTTTTTAGAAATAGCCAATCACTTTCAAGTTACCCCTACTGAACATACTATACAGGGATGCTGTCAGTTTAATTTTCACCTCTCCATTGTGGTCTGGTCAGTGTGAAAAGGCAGCCAAGTTTAACAGTATTTTAGTGGTTAGAGATTAAACCTAAACCATTCAACTTCAGAGGAAGAGCTACAATTCCACTCATGCACTGTACTTACTTTGCTCAGGTTTTATTGGATCTAGGAGAGCCGAGAATTCTGAAGACATGTTGATGAACACTTGTCAACTTTACACTTTGTCAACCTGAATGATCTTGATAAAGATTGGTGAAATAACGCTAAACCGAAGTATAAAAAAAAAATAATAAAAATAAAAATAAAAAAATAAAAAAAAACAAAGCAATTGCATGTAGGATATTAAAGGTACATTGAGAATTAACAAATAATACATACTATGGTAATTATACATACATGTTGGAACTGAGATACAAATTACTGTACCAAGAGACACACACTAAAGCAGTCACATTTATTTATTGATATACAGTACAATCTTGCCACTTCTTCAGCAAAAGTAAATTTACACTTTTACTCTTTTACAACATATTAGTAACAAGTTTCAATACCAGTTAAAATCACACAGTGGACAGTCAACATGAATGGATTTAAATGTTTTCTATGAGGAGACTTTATAGAAGTCACAGTCAGAGCTGTGTTTCCGACATAGCAAGTTGTCTGGCATAGGAAAGTTTACAGGATGAAGTGCTTTGCAGTTTCTCTAACCTGATAAGCTGCATTTTTTGTCTTATTAATATCAATAGACAAGGAAAATTTGACATAACATCAAGCATAACTATAAATGGAAAATAATATGTTGTATCTTTCTATAATACATTCCAGAGGCGTAAGAGGATAATAAAACATTGCGAGGATATTTTTAGAAAATAATCCTCTGCTTTACATCAGGCTGCATTACACCACCCAGCTATATTATTATCCTATAACAGTTTAATGTGAGACATTTATTCCTTACATAACAATGCTGCTTTGACTAAAACACTCAAAAACAGTTTGAGAAATACAACGGCATCAGTGTAACTGTTGATGTGAGTGTATCCTTTTCATCGATAGATGATGTACAGGGGGTCAGTTAAATTGTACACCATTAGTAATTTCATGTGGCTTGTAAAATACTAGCTCATGGGTGGAAGCAAGTGGTCAGATATGTAGCACATAAGCAGGGGGTCAGAAATGTAGCTCATAAGCATGAGCAGGGTGTCAGAAATGTATATCATAAGCATGAGAAGGGGGTCAGATGTGTATCTCATAAGCATGAGCAGGGGTCAGATATGTATGTCCTCTTGGTCCTACACTAACTTATTTCCAAGAAAGGGTTTCGAGGCTTTTGCTTGACAACTGGACATTTCACCTCCTTCCACAAATTTTCTGGGAATAAGGTCTGGAGACTGGCTAGGCCAATCAGGGATCTTAATGTATTTCTTCTTGAACCACTATCTTGCTGCCTTGACCATTTGTTTTGGGTCCTTGTCATGCTGGAGAACCCATCCAGGACAATTCTTCAGTGTTCTGACTGAGGCCAGGAGGTTCTCATCCAAGATTCTATGATGCATAGCCCTGTTCATCGGCCCCTCAAGTCTTCCTATACCCTTAGCAGAGAAACAGCCTCAAAGCAGAATGTTTCCACCTCCATGTTTGACAGTGGGGATGCTGTTTTTGGGATCATATTCAGCATTTCTCTGCCTGCAAACATGGCAAGTTGATTTGATGTCAAAGAGCTAAATTTCTGTCTCATCACATTCTCCTACACCTTCTCAAAATCATTCAGGTGTTCATTGGAAAACCTCAGACGGGCATGTGCATGAGACGTCTTGAGCGGGGACCTTGCAAGTACTGCAGGATCTCAATTCATTACAACAAAATGTGTTACCAAATGTTTTCTTGGTGACTGTGGTCCCAGCTCTCAACATTATTAACAAGCACCTCCTGTGTAATACTGGGCAGATCCCTCAACTTTCTTAATCATCCTCGCCCCACGAGGTGAGCTCTTGTAGGGAGTTTCAGAGT
The DNA here is from genome assembly GCF_022655615.1 of Tachysurus fulvidraco. Classification (NCBI taxonomy): domain Eukaryota; kingdom Metazoa; phylum Chordata; class Actinopteri; order Siluriformes; family Bagridae; genus Tachysurus; species Tachysurus fulvidraco. The sequence continues at coordinate 11,809,682 of NC_062526.1, forward strand.
GGGGACATTAAATATTATCTTGTATTTCTTCCATTCTCTAATTATTGCTCTGGTCTCTTTCTCACCAAGCTTCTTGCTGATGGTCTTGTAGCCTATTCCTGCCTTGTGCAGGTCTACAACCTTGTCCTTGACTTCCTTTGACAGCTCTTTGGTCTTACCAATGGTGGTGGAGAGGTTTGAACGGAAGAGACTGCTTCTGTGACAGGTGTCTTTAATACACAGAAGTTGAGATCAGGAGTTCTTTCCTAAAGAAACAGGACTAATTTGTGTGCCTCATGGAAACATGACCGGTCTTTGCGGGTCAGAAATCTTGCTGGTTCAAATACTTATTTCACTCGATCAAATTCAAATTTAATTTATAATCTTTCATTAATTTCTTTTTCTGTATTTTTAACCTACCATAAAAATTCTAGTTAATCTCGTTAATTTCTTTGTGAGGGGGTAAACGTACAGGGGTCAAATAATTAATGTGCCCACTCTACATATACTGTACATTTGTCCTTTACTGAGTGTTTTAAGTGATGACCAGTTGCTTGAATCATAGTCATAAGCCTTCTTTTATAATGTGGTTTATTTTATCTTTATCAGGAATGCTCTATCAGATGAGGTTTCTGTGAGTGAAATCAAGAAGAGGCAGGAAGAAGTTGTTAAAAGACTGAGATGTGAGGAGGTAAAGTCTAAAAAATGTTTTGCATTGTTTTAACATTTAAAAAAAGCTTAGCATTGTAGATTGTTGAAAGGGTTATGCATTATAGATTATTTCTATAAATTTCATAAATGCCACATTTTTTACCAGGCAGAAATCCACCTTTGGCACAATATTTATAAATGTGGGCAGCAACAGCGTCAACTCCTTCTTTACCATCACAGAGACATCCTAAACATCAAGAATTCAACTACTCACATTCGACAAATGCTAGAGAACCAGGCCATGACTGACACTGATTCCAGGCCCACAGATGCATTTTCAACATTGGTAACTACTGTGCATCTCCCTGCCTTCATCTGGCATCCTGCCCACCAGGCAGTGCCTCTCTATTAATAATTGACCTGATATAAAATGCCATAAGAACTATCACTGTATTTGGGGAAGGATTTGAGTAGGAGAGTTGGACAGATTATTACCCACCGTTTATCCACAGTTCTCAGGTGTTGCTCCACAACCATGCTGTGTTATTTCTTATTTTCTACAGGAGGAAAAAAGTTTAATCACAAAGCCTGGGATTAAACCAGCTGCCAGAGGCGAAGATAAGCTGCCAAGCAAGCAGGGGAGGCAAGTGTCACCATTCACTTCTACTGTCATGCATTAAACAGAGGAGAGCTGTTTAGCATTGTTTCACAGTGGCCACCGAAGTCCATTCTGGTTTGACGTGCAATCTCTTAGGGATTTATGAAATGCTGCAGTGCAGCATTTAGCACACACCAGGGCTGTGAAGCATGACACACATCACTTGGCAATTTTCTGAAGCATAAGCCTGCAGCAAAGAACGGGAATATCATGAGCTTGTTGTCTTAGGTATGCACTGTACTCTATCACTGTTACAATGCACCACTCAGTGTAATTACTCTAAGTAATGGAAGGAAGCAGAGAGAAAGAGAGAGAGAGAGTACAGAGGGGGTTGGATAGGAGAGGCAGAATCATTGGAGAGAGAGAGAGAGAGAGAGAGAGAGAGAGAGAGAGAGAGAGAGAGAGAGAGAGAGAGAGAGAGAGAGAGGGTATTGAAAAGGAAAGGAGGGCACGGCTGAAGAGAGGGATGCAGGCTGCTGTATGATGCTGCTCTTCCAGCTCACACTAAGATAGGACTGCAAGTGGTGATTTGGGGAGTGGCTACAGTTTCTCACTGGGGATTCTGAAGGAGGATAGTCTAATGTATCTCGATCTGTTAGATTCTGTGGCTCTATCATGCCACTATGCCAGCCATGAACAGACCAGGGTAGGTATAAGCAATTACAGTCTCTTTTTTCTATCTGACTTTCTCTTTCGCATGCAAGGCCTGAGTGTCTTTATATTACATAATGAAGACATGTGACTTGAAAACTAATACTGGTGGAAAAAAGACATCAGGGATTCCACCAGAGTGCATTTCTGAGAAGATCAATGCTGTCTTTCATGTAGGGTGATGAAGCGGTTTTATGTGGCTCTTGTGCCGAGAAGCTGATCGTGCTGCAATATGAAGCCATCAGAATATGGCCTAGCCTGACCCAATGTCAATAGAGTGAAAGCTAACTTTATTTTTGTTTCCACAGGTTTCTTACTAAAGCAGGCCTGAGGAGACTTCTAACTACAGATGAGGTATGGAGTCTTGGGAGGAAGAGAAGTTTGGGAGAACATAATATCCCAGCAGAGCAGGAGATCCTTCAGAAAGCAGGGTCCAAAGATTCAGGTGACCCAAAATGTTTCTCATCATACAGCCATCGAAGCAAGCCATGTCATAACATCAGCACTGAGAGAAAAGTAAAAAGAGAGGATGGAAAATCTCCACATAAACCGGAATCACTAAAGGCAAACTCTAAACCTCATGGTTACGGTGGGTCAGGTAAATGTAAAGATCTTATTTAACATAGATTTAGGAGGTTTTTAACTATTCTTCTTCATTTATCACAACAGCAAAATCAAAATCATTGTTGAGGCAGCTGTAATTCAATGTCTGCGGTGATGTACAGTGTATGTCCAGCATTTTTGCTGACTCATGCTCTTGGCTGAATCATTCAGTCATTAGTTACATACTGACATACTGTGGTATTGTGTTGCATCAATACAGTCAATTCCTAAATTATTGGTAGCATTCATGAAAATTCAAAATATAATTATTTAATATAATTACAACATATACAAACACAGACTTTGATAGAAAGCACACTATTCTTTTTTGAAGGATTCCGCTGGGAAAAAAGGGAAAAGGTTTAAGTGGGAGCATATTATTTTCATACGGGTGGTCAGCTTGTGGACTAAACACAGACCAAATTCATTAACAAGACCATGTAGCAATGAGTAATGTTTTTATGATGTTCATTCCTTCATCCTTAGTCACTGCCTGTTCTGGATTGCAGTGATTTATAATAGGCTACAACCTTGTGTATGTTTTGGGAAATAGAAATAGCTAAGAAATTACTGTGACCAGGCACAAAGAAAATTACATGAATGGTATTTAAGAACGTCTCTAGATGAGACTAATTATGAACTGGACTGATGAATCTAAAGTATTCCACTAAATCGTGGAGTGTAACTATGGGAAATTGTGCGAGTTTAGCCACAAAAACATGTGGCTAAACTACAACAACAGGGATTTGTGCAGGACACCTGTTCTTCCACACCTGCCTTGGCAAACCATGTGTCTAAGGGCCATGATTTGTCAACAGCAGTCTTGTGATCAGGGGCATAGCACAGGATCGTGGGCCCTATGCAAAGATACTGTGTGGGGGCCCCTATTTCATTTTTTTTAAGGATAATGTAAAATGAATAGCAATTAGTATATTAAAATTTGCATTACTATAGACAGGACATATGATTCAGTTATTTAGTAACCGCTTGTGAATTACTGCCTTGCAGCATTGAAGTATATCATGTATAAAATAGTATAAAAACGTGTTATTTGTATTTTGATCATAATATGTCCTAACCTTTAAAATAGATGGAACAACTCAGTATCTTTTTATAAAAAATGCAGTTCACTTTCTGTGGCTGTTTCTGGAACAGAGTGTTATGTGCTTAATTTTTTTTATTCATTCATACTTTGCCAGTTTACAATTATATATACCATTATTCATGTAACATGTTGGACCACGTTCATAAAATTTTGATGCAAAAACACACAATTGTTTTATATTCACATTTAATCTCTAAAAATAATTCTCCGGCGGAACACTCACAAACTCCCCTGTATCATCCACCAAGTCTGCGCACTCTCTACTATCCCTCACAGCCAATGCGCCTTTTGCATCGTTTCTATAGGCGACCAATAAAATAATGTCCAGTCAGTGCATTGCTGCATGCACGCTCAAGGTGGGAGGGGTCTACGTAGATTTGTGTCAAAGCAGCGGAGAACTAGAAGTAGCACATGTGACTGTCAAATAGATCGCGCAGATAATAAAATAATAACATTAATACAAATTCTAAAATGATCGTCGAGGGCCCATCACATGCCAGGTCCCTTGTACACAGTCACCCTTTTCCCCCCACTTACAATGCCCCTGATTGTGATACTTGAACATGTTTGGGACACTTGGTTCCTGTGGTGGCAAACTGAAATGATACAGCGTACATAAACTGTCCCACTTTCAAATAGAATTGAGTAGCATCATGCAATTAATCACGTCAAT